>NW_026600533.1:0-208005 GCF_029448725.1 Salvelinus fontinalis
GTAATAAGTGTTATAAGCCATGGTTAAAATGGTTATAATAAGGGTTATAATGGTTATAATAAGGGTTATAATGGTTATAATAAGGGTTATAATGGTTATAATAAGGGTTATAATGGTTATAATAAGGGTTATAATGGTTATAATAAGGGTTATAATGGTTATAATAAGGGTTATAATGGTTATAATAAGGGTTATAATGGTTATAATAAGGGTTATAATGGTTATAATAAGGGTTATAATGGTTATATTAATGGTTATAATAAGGGTTATAATGGTTATAATAAGGGTTATAATGGTTATAATAATGGTTATAATGGTTATAATAAGGGTTATAATGGTTATAATAAGGGTTATAATGGTTATAATAAGGGTTATAATGGTTATAATAAGGGTTATAATGGTTATAATAAGGGTTATAATGGTTATAATAATGGTTATAATGGTTATAATAAGGGTTATAATGGTTATAATAAGGGTTATAATGGTTATAATAATGGTTATATTAAGGGTTATAATAAGGGTTATAATGGTTATAATAAGGGTTATAATGGTTATAATAAGGGTTAAAATGGTTATAATAATGGTTATAATGGTTATAATAAGGGTTATAATGGTTATAATAAGGGTTATAATGGTTATAATAAGGGTTATAATGGTTATAATAAGGGTTATAATGGTTATAATTAAACAAGTTTAAGGGTTATAAACATTAAAGACCAGCTCTGTTATTTTGGCGACTAAGAAAGTATATTTTAAACCTCCCACTTTGTGCTTGATGTATCAATGTGTTGTTCAAACATATAGAATCTATGAGCAGAATTACTGTTTCCCTACATTTCACCCCCCCTAGCAAATTGAGTCTTAGCCAATGAGCATCAGCCCCTCACATGTGAGTGAAAACTAGTGTGGTGGCAGAATTAGTGTTGAACTGTTGTAACTTCTCACGGGACATGTTCTGTGTTGGACTGTGATGCCTTTCATAGAGTCCTGGTGTGTCTGTACCTTAAACACAAGGCCATTGTGTTCTGGAACTGTTGCTGCTATAAATAACTGAAACAGTCTGATGGTATTATCACCTCCCACTATATAAGGGACATGGAACCATTTACTCAGGGGGTTCTTCCCTGTGAAATCACAATCATCTCCTCTGCAGCTGCTTGATTAAAGATCTTTCTATTCAATTAAAAAGTCTCTGCCTTCATCTTTGGATCTAATCTTCTACAACATTTGGTGCCGTGACCCAGATGGACTCAGACATCCCTCTGGCCACATCTTAAAGAAGGTAAGAGACCTTATTAAAACATCTCTGTGAAGGACTGTCTGTTGTCCAGCCGAGCATTAATGGTGAAAGACCTCTTGTCCTCCTCAGCCACAAAATGTTGGTGTTCAATTTGGCAGAACTATTTCTTCCCCATAACAATGAATCTAACCGGTTAACGTTAATCAATGGGAGCACAGTGGTGTCTCCAATAGTAGGGATTGGTTTACCTACAATCACCTGAAACATACTGTTGGACCAGTATATTAGGAGGGATTGGTTTACCTATAATCACCTGAAATATACTGTTGGAACGGTATATCAGGAGGGATTGGTTTAACTATAATCACCTGAAATATAACTGTTGGACCAGTATATTAGGACGGATTGGTTTACCTATAATCACCTGAAATATACTGTTGGACCAGTATATTAGGTGGGATTGGTTTACCTATAATCACCTGAAATATACTGTTGGACCAGTATATTAGGAGGGATTGGTTTACCTATAATCACCTGAAATATACTGTTGGACCAGAATATTCGCAGGAATTGGATAGCCTACATTTGAATACTGCAGGTAGGAAGTGGATAGCCTGCAGGTAGGAAGTGGATAGCCTGCAGGTAGGAAGTGGATATCCTGCAAGCAGGAAGTGGATAGCCTGCAGGTAGGAAGTGGATAGCCTGCAAGTAAGATTTGGATTGCCTACATTTGAATATTGCAGGTAGGAAGTGGATAGCTTACAGTATTATAATACTGTATAGATAATCAGTTTGCAAACAAGTGTCCTGCTGGAGGTGCTGATCCAGAGGGGAACTCCAGCACCAACACGTAGTGTGGAGGATGAATCAGAATTAGTTGGGTAACATAGATAAATAAGATGTTTTATTTACATAATATGCTTATGTGAGATACTTGTCATTAGAATGTCTCCCTTTGGACTATACTGTTGGCAGTTGCACTTTTCCCTTCTCAGCTGGGGCTCAGTCACTTGGGGCCCAGAGAGGAGAGAGGTCAGGCTTGTGAGAGGGGTGTATCTTGGCTATAAAAGATCTTGGTATTCTTTTGTAGGGACTCTCAGAATTCATTATAGACACTGAATTGATCTGAGAGTCAAAGGACGATTTTAAAGCTGACATATAATTAAAGATGGTATTTAAGTATAACTCTGACTGGTGTGTGGTTTGTAACTCTCCTCATTTGGTAAAACAGGAAATTCCCACGACAGTAGACGTACATAGTTGATGTAAAAAGTGTTCTGAGAAATATTCAGTATATATTCCCTTATGGATCATTTGACAAGGTGAACCACTGTATGACTGTCTAAAGGGTGTCAGACAAAGATTTGGAGCATTTTCTAAGCTTTTAAAACAGCTTCCAACAAAACATATTATCACCAAGTTAATCAGAGCCTTCATCCAGAATGAAAGGAAAACCACCCAGGTAATACATGTTGAAACAAAAGCCATGTCCTGTTCCATAGGACCGATGAATGTTGAACATCATTTTCTGTAATACATGTTGAAACAAAACCCATGTCCTGTTCCATAGGACCGATGAATGTTGAACATCATTTTCTGTAATCACCCACTCAACCGTTTAACTTGCTACGTAGAGACCGGTTAACTGAACTGAAGGCTACAATTTACTGTACTCAAGATGGAGTTTTCGTTGACATCCCAACAATGAAGTTCTAACCAATTAGCGAGTAGGCACATTTGAACCACTCCCCAAGATGGAGTGGGAAACTGGCTCTCTCTGTCAGTCCCAGAACTGGGCAATTCCAGTCCTCGGGTGCCTGATTGGTGTCACACTTTTCCCCCATCCACCCCATCTAGCAAACACACCTGGTCTATCCTGTCTCAGGTGACTCATTACGGACAGAGCACTCCAATGACAGTGGACTGATAGGCAGTGCCAGCCCAGTTATAATACATGTTGATCCTAGAAAGAAACTAGACTTGAGAGCTACAATACCTTAAATGAGATGCTGCCATCTGGTGTTTGTTTTAAAGATAAGCTTGCTGTGGACCCATTGATAAGACACCAGTGAAAGTGAGTGGTATTCACTGAACTCAGGCTGTAAAGGGAACATTTGGAACAGAGGTATGAATAATTGAATATGACACGTTTTTGACGATAACCAACTACTTACTATGTCTTAATTGGATAGTGTGAATAACACCAGTGACTTAAGGATGAAGGTAATGTCATCTAAAACAATCATCTGTTTCCAGTACGTGGAACACTGTCCAAAATGTAAACAGATCCCAGTAAACGTTCTGAGGACCAGGACTATAAATAAAGGAACAAGCTGATAAGCCAGCAGCAACTTTTTGAAAGACCGAGTGGATTTGTTAAGTGACTAAGATACCGTAGAAGAGTGTTGAAAACAGCATATACATATGAGATGAGTAATGCCAGATATATGTAAACATTATTAAAGTGGCCAGTGATTCATAATCTATGTCTATTGGCAGCAGCCTCTAATGTGCTAGTGATGGCTGTTTAACAGTCTGATGGCCTTGAGATAGAAGCTGTTTTTTAGTCTCTTGGTCCCAGCTTGATGCACCTGTACTGACCTCTCCTTCTGGATGGTAGCGGGGTGAAGAGGCAGTGGCTCGGGTGGTTGATGTTTTGTTGACGTTGGGTGAGAGGTTGTTTCCCAGGCATCACACTCCCAGAGCCCTCACCTCCTCCCTATAGGCTGTCTCGTCATCGTTGGTAATCAAGCCTACTACTGTTGTGTCGTCTGCAAACGTGATGATTGAGTAGGAGGTGTACTTGGCCACGCAGTCATGGGTGAGCGGGGAGTACAGGAGTGGGCTGAGCACGCACCCTTGTGGTGCCCCAGTGTTGAAGATCAGCGGAGTGGAGGTGATGTTTCCTACCTTCACCACCTGGGGACGGCCCGTCAGGAAGTCCTCAAAGCGTGCAAAGAATGTGTTTATCCTGTCCGGAAGCAAGACGTCTGTCTCGGCGACGTTGCTGGTTGTCCTTTTGTTGTCCGTGATTGTCTGTAGTCCCTGCCACAAACGTCTCGTGTCTGAGATGTTGAATTGCGACTCCACTTTATCTCTATAATGACGTTTAGCTGGGTTTGATTGCCTTGTGAAGTGAATAACTGCACTGTTTATACTCTGCCATATTACCAGTCTCCTTGCCATGGTTAAATGTGGTGGTTCGGGCTTTCAGTTTCACCCAACCGCTCCCCGTTTCTTCAGCTGGTTGTTCAGTACAGCACCATTTCTATTCAACTGAACGCTCCATTACGTTTTAATGTACTGAACATACTATTTAGTTTAATGTACTGAACATAGTATTTAGTTTAATGTACTGAACATACTATTTAGTTTAATGTACTGAACATACTATTTAGTTTAATGTACTGAACATACTATTTAGTTTAATGTACTGAACATACTATATAGTTTAATGTACTGAACATACTATTTAGTTTAATGTACTGAACATACTATTTAGTTTAATGTACTGAACATACTATTTAGTTTAATGTACTGAACATACTATTTAGTTTAATGTACTGAACATACTATTTAGTTTAATGTACTTGTCACGTTCCTGACCTTATTTCCTTTGTTTTGTCTTTTGTCAGGACGTGAGCTGGGTGGGCATTCTATGTTATGTGTTTCTATGTTGGGTTCATTGTCAACTAGCCTGATATGGTTCTCAATCAGGGACAGGTGTTTTACGTTTCCTCTGATTGAGAACCATATTAAGGTAGACTGTTCTCACTGTTTGTTTGTGGGTGAATGTTGCTGTGTCTGTGTTCGCCACGCAGTACTGTTTCGTTTCGTTCGTTTGTTCCTGTTTCAGTGTACCAGTGTTTAGTGTTCACGTTACAGGACTGTATCGTCTTCGTTCCTTTGTTTGTTGTTTTGTAGTTTATCAAGTGTTTTTTCGTCTTCGTTGATAATATTAAAAGTATGTATTCAAGCCACGCTGCATTTTGGTCCGATCCTTGCTCCTTCTCAGACGAGGAGGAAGACGAGCGTTACAGTACTGAACGCTCCATTACTTATATCATACTTATGTAGTGCAGGTCCTGGTATAAAGTAGTGCACTACATAGGGAATAGTGGTTCAAATAGGCCCTGGTCTAAAGTAGTGCACTACATAGGGAATAGGGTTCAAATAGGTCCTGGTCTAAAGTAGTGCACTACATAGGGAATAATGGTCAAATAGGTCCTGGTCTAAAGTAGAGCACTACATAGGGAATAGTGGTTAAAATAGGCCCTGGTCTAAAGTAGTGCACTACATAGGGAATAGGGTTCAAATAGGTCCTGGTCTAAAGTAGTGCACTACATAGGGAATAATGGTCAAATAGGCCCTGGTCTAAAGTAGTGCACTACATAGGAAATAATGGTCAAATAGGCCCTGGTCTAAAGTAGTGCAGTACATATGGAATAGGGTTCAAATAAAGTAGTCTAAAGTAGTGGTCTAAAGTAGTGCACCCCAGTGGTTCTTTGTTGTAAGAACGAACTTATTTCCATCCCAAATGGGACCCTATTGTAGTGCACTATAAAGGGAATAGGGGACCATTAGGGACGTATCTAACTGGAATATGTTGTTGCACTACGTCCTAATGATTAGCTCTGGTCCAGGGTGTGACGTGCATCTTGATGGTGCTGAACCGTCTTGATGGATAAAACACCCTGGACCAGAGCTACCTAACAATACACAGCTGGATAATAAGTCCTGTTATCTGATATTCTGAATAATGTTGTATTTTATACGTTGTTAAACTGATAAAAAAGGAGAAACCCGCACACTGCTCTTGCTAGTATCACTGCTCTTTATTCAGCTTTCCGTATCGGCCTCAAGGCCTTCGTCAGAGCTCTGTGAGTGTTAGTCGTTTGCACCCTTATCTAGACATTGCAACAAATGGGGTTGGAGTCGAGGGGATATAAACATGTGTTACCAAATATAACAATGTGCATTTCATAAGTATTCTAATAAAGTGTGTACATAAAACGTATTAAACACGTTCTGCCCCGGACCTGGACGTTCTGCCCCCCCAATGTGTTTGGGTAAAAAAAAATCTCAGCTTAACGTCGGAGGAACAGAACATAATAGCAGCCCAATTAATAGTCCTCTGCTACAAATTAAACACCATTTTAACACATCTGGTTAGTAGGGTATATAATCAGTTCAATGTCAGTTAAATAGCCTTGTATTTTCAATCTGATTACATTGATAAAATCACCAGTCGCCTGGTTGTTCTGCCGCCCAGGACGAGACAAAAATAATGACATCTTAGACATCCTCATGGATCTACTCAATTAATAGGGACAGAATAGTAGAGTCAGTGTTTTTGTATCTCTTCAAATATTATAGGCTGCAGCTCAGCTTCAGATTGTCATAGAGAGGAATCAATATATCTCCATATGCATCGGAGTCCCGTCT
Source organism: Salvelinus fontinalis (assembly GCF_029448725.1). NCBI lineage: Eukaryota > Metazoa > Chordata > Actinopteri > Salmoniformes > Salmonidae > Salvelinus > Salvelinus fontinalis. Next base: position 6,686 of record NW_026600533.1, read on the forward strand.
TTCTCAGGCATTTCAGAGCTTGTTTCTACCATAAGACGTCACAGAGTTAAGCATTGTTCTAGAACGCTTGATATCATCTGGATACGTTTTATGTATTTATTTACAAATATAAAGAAAACAATAGTTAACATTTTTGCTCTTTGCTTTAACAAAGGGTACGTGACACCCTCAGTGAATTCGAGCCCTGGTTTTAGTTTAACACATCAAGCCCTTCCCAGACACGGAGGTATTTAATCAGAACCAAACACACCAAGCCCTTCCCAGACACGGAGGTATTTAATCAGAACCAAACACACCAAGCCCTTCCCAGACACGGAGGTATTTAATCAGAACCAAACACACCAAGCCCTTCCCAGACACGGAGGTATTTAATCAGAACCAAACACACCAAGCCCTTCCCAGACACGGAGGTATTTAATCAGAACCAAACACACCAAGCCCTTCCCAGACACGGAGGTATTTAATCAGTACATGCGGCAGTATTGTAGTATTTGTCTATACCGACATCTATGGAGGATAATTGTGTCCGTCAAACAGGAAGTCTTACCACTTATTTATTGGAGGATGAAGAAATAAGCTCCAATGATCTGTGTAATTGTGTGTTTCTGACCGTTAACATGTTGGGTGGACGCATGTACATATAGGAGGTTCCTGACCAGGCAGAAGGGAGTTTCACTTTAACCGCTGCATCGGAGAGTTACAATGTTGCTGTCACTATGTAACCTACTACCTACAGTAGAAAAACGAGTTTCTGATGAATAATATCACACCTGTTATCACACATGGTACGACCCCATAATTGTTACAATTACAATAAAATAAAATAAATTATATAACATATTTAACATATATTTTAATATTCCTGTAGAACTGTAAAACACAGTAAGATCATTTTAGCTTTGGAAACAAGCGCGTTCATAAATGCATGGTGGGCCTCGTTATAAATGGGTGGGCCTCGTTATAAATGGGAGGGCCTCGTTATAAATGGGTGGGCCTCGTTATAAATGGGTGGACCTCGTTATAAATGGGTGGGCCTCGTTATAAATGGGTGGGCCTCGTTATAAATTTGTGGGCCTCGTTATAAATGGGTGGGCCTCGTTATAAATGGGTGGACCTCGTTATAAATGGGTGGGCCTCGTTATAAATGGGTGGGCCTCGTTATAAATGGGTGGGTCTCGTTATAAATGCATGGTGGGCCTCGTTATAAATGGGTGGGCCTGGTTATAAATGGGTGGGCCTCGTAATAAATGCATGGTGGGCCTCGTTATAAATGCATGGTGGGCCTCGTTATAAATGGGTGGTGGGCCTCGTTATAAATGCATGGTGGGCCTCGTTATAAATGCATGGTGGGCCTCGTTATAAATGCATGGTGGTCCTCGTTATAAATGGGTGGGCCTCGTTATAAATGCATGGTGGGCCTCGTTATAAATGCCTGGTGGGCCTCGTTATAAATGCATGGTGGGCCTCGTTATAAATGCATGGTGGTCCTCGTTATAAATGGGTGGGCCTCGTTATAAATGCATGGTGGGCCTCGTTATAAATGGGTGGGCCTCGTTATAAATGGGTGGGCCTCGTTATAAATGCATGGTGGGCCTCGTTATAAATGCATGGCGGGCCTCGTTATAAATGCATGGTGGTCCTCGTTATAAATGGGTGGGCCTCGTTATAAATGCATGGTGGGCCTCGTTATAAATGGGTGGGCCTGGTTATAAATGCCTGGTGGGCCTCGTTATAAATGGGTGGGCCTCGTTATAAATGGGTGGGCCTGGTTATAAATGCATGGTGGGCCTCGTTATAAATGGGTGGGCCTGGTTATAAATGCATGGTGGGCCTCGTTATAAATGGGTGGGCCTGGTTATAAATGCATGGTGGGCCTCGTTATAAATGGGTGGGCCTCGTTATAAATGCATGATGGACCTCGTTATAAATGGGTGGGCCTCGTTATAAATGGGTGGGCCTCGTTATAAATGCCTGGTGGGCCTCGTTATAAATGGGTGGGCCTCGTTATAAATGCCTGGTGGGCCTCGTTATAAATGGGTGGGCCTCGTTATAAATGCATGGTGGTCCTCGTTATAAATGGGTGGGCCTCGTTATAAATGCATGGTGGGCCTCGTTATAAATGGGTGGGCCTCGTTATAAATGGGTGGGCCTCGTTATAAATGCATGGTGGGCCTCGTTATAAATGCCTGGTGGGCCTCGTTATAAATGGGTGGGCCTCGTTATAAATGCATGATGGGCCTCGTTATAAATGGGTGGGCCTCGTTATAAATGGGTGGGCCTCGTTATAAATGGGTGGGCCTCGTTATAAATGGGTGGGCCTCGTTATAAATGGGTGGGCCTCGTTATAAATGCATGGTGGGCCTCGTTATAAATGGGTGGGCCTCGTTATGAATGCATGGCGGCCTCGTTTCGCTGGAGCAGTGTAAAATAAGCTTTCTGTCAATGACCCAGCCATAACGAATTTGGTTTATTTCCATATTGAATGTGATTGTCCAACATCAACATGTATTTATTGTGTAGAGTGGCCTCTTTCCTCTGCTGTGGTGCTGCATTGCAGTCAGCGATGTTTTCTCTCGGTAGCTGTCCAGGGTCCTGAAATCAAATCATGTGAGTTTGCTTGGACACCAGCCTGATCTCCAGCTCCTTCCACCTCTGGAAACTATCTGGGTGGTCATGTGACTTCTCATGAGAGGCTGAGGAGGTGACACTGATTCTTCCAGTCCCTGGTTCCATCCCTGAACAGCGCAGATTTGGACTCGTGTGAAAAAGGTTTGCAGCAAAAACAGAAGGCTGCATCATTTTGCTTGGAAAAGACAAGCCTTGGTCTCTCCACTCTCTCCCCGTTCGCCATCCTCCTATTGTAGTTAGCCACCGAAAACGTTCGTTGCCCCTCATCTCTTGGTAAAGTCCCCTCCTTATCCTGATGTGGCCCATCCTGCACTAACATATCCCGTAAAGATCCATTCATATATTCTGGCCCCTCACCGGGATCTTCTATGTTTTGTCTGGGAGTCGGATTTAGCAGCAGCACCACCACTGTCACCGGGGACGGGGAGCGACGAATCTGAGTCTGGGTCCAAGATAGTAGGGTCTTCACCGGCATTGTTTGGAAGTGTAGCTAGGCCTGGTGCGACCACCTGTTCTTGTCCAGCCAGAGAGCTGTCATCATCGGTGGAAGTGCATGGCTCGGACTCCTCCGGTTTGTCCTCTTCGCTGCTAGAATCAGCTAACGGGGGCTCGTCGTTCTCGGAGAATTAATGGCCTGTCCTCGTAGGCTTGTAATTCTCCACACCGGCTGATGGACATTGCTGCACACTGATACATTTCACCAGAGAATGTCTTTGGTTTAGAGATTGTGTCCTCACACACACACTTAAACTAAATACAATCATTTATTTGGCAGATTCATTTATTCATGTTTCACAATAGTATAATCCCATATAAAGACACACCTCTCCATTCCTACCAAGGATAGTGGGAGTGAACTTCGGGAGAAGGGGGAATGGGGTGGGGGAGAGAACTGTAGCAGCACTATGAGCTGGTGGCTGGGGCGCCGCGGGCGGTGTAGTGACCGAACAGGGGCGACGGAGGGCGGTGTAGTGACCGAACAGGGGCGCCGCGGGCGGTGTAGTGACCGAACAGGGGCGACGGAGGGCGGTGTAGTGACCGAACAGGGGCACCGCGGGCGGTGTAGTGACCGAACAGGGGCGCCGCGGGCGGTGTAGTGACCGAACAGGGGCGCCACGGGCGGTGTAGTGACCGAACAGGCGGTGTAGTGACCGAACAGGGGCGCCACAGGCGGTGTAGTGACCGAACAGGGGCGACGGAGGGCGGTGTAGTGACCGAACAGGGGCGACGGAGGGCGGTGTAGTGACCGAACAGGGGCGACGGAGGGCGGTGTAGTGACCGAACAGGGGCACCGCGGGCGGTGTAGTGACCGAACAGGGGCGACGGAGGGCGGTGTAGTGACCGAACAGGGGCGACGGGGGGCGGTGTAGTGACCGAACAGGGGCGACGGAGGGCGGTGTAGTGACCGAACAGGGGCGACGGAGGGCAGTGTAGTGACCGAATAGGGGCACCGTGGGCGGTGTAGTGACCGAAGATGAGGCATTAATTCATGTTGACATTTTCAACATAACATGCATGGACATTTCATCATTAAGACCTTTAGGGAATCATGTCTGGAGGGTGAAAATCCCCAAACATTGTCATTAGCTCAGTGTTATATCACCTCCCCTGTCTGACATCTTGACTTTCTCTCTGTCACACAACCTAAAGGTATTACTGTCATGTTGTAGGTCATTACAATGTACTGAGACTGATTAATCCCTGTCTTTACTCCTGATTCAACTTTTATGTTCACTAATTCTCTGAGATAACGAGAGGTTTTACCTTCATAACACAACCCACATGGACATTTAATAATGTAGATAACATGGGTGGTGTTTACCTACATAACACAACCCCCATGGACATTTAATCATGTAGATAACATGGGTGGTGTTTACCTACATAACACAACCCCCATGGACATTTAATCATGTAGATAACATGGGTGGTGTTTACCTACATAACACAACCCCCATGGACATTTAATCATGTAGATAACATGGGTGGTGGAGCACGTAATAATGTCATTTATTTGGAACCGTTCTCCTGTATGTGGGTGGCAGAAACGTTCACACTTCATCATATTGTTGCACTGGGCTCAGCATCTGCATTTATAGCTACCAATCAGAAGAGGGCGTAAAAGAGCCTGGCTCGTTTTCTTTTGTGGCTAGAAGTTTGGCATGGACCAATTTGTTGCGTAAATTGCGACCTCTCCTTTATACAATACGGGATGGGTTCTTCAATTTACCTGACCTCTCCTATATACAATAAGTGGTGGGTTCTTAAATTTACCCGACCTCTCCTATATACAATACGGGATGGGTTCTTAAATTTACCCGACCTCTCCTATATACAGTAAGTGGTGGGTTCTTAAATTCAGCTAGCAGAGCTCATTCATTAACTAGTGGAACCAAAAGAGATGCTGGTTTTCATTAACTAGTGGAACCAAAGGAGATGCTGGTTTTATTAACTAGTGGAACCAAAAGAGATGCTGGTTTTATTAACTAGTGGAACCAAAAGTGATGCTGGTTTTATTAACTAGTGGATCCAAAAGTGATGCTGGTTTTATTAACTAGTGGAACCAAAAGAGATACTGGTTTTATTAACTAGTGGAACCAAAAGAGATGCTGGTTTTATTAACTAGTGGAACCAAAAGAGATGCTGGTTTTATTAACTAGTGGAACCAAAAGAGATGCTGCTTTTATTAACTAGTGGAACCAAAAGTGATGCTGGTTTCATTAACTAGTGGAACCAAAATAGAAGTGTTACTGGTTTTCATTGGCCCTCACTGACTCGTAGTATACCGTGTCACAAACTACCCTTGAAGTGTTAACAGTATGAAGGAGTGAGCTAACCTCTGTGGCAAGCAGAGATAGACCAGAAGATGTTGACCTGGGTTGCTCCTACAGACAGTGAGTCACGTGTCCGTGGCTTGCCATATAAAGCAGGCAGACAGGCATCGAGGCATTCAGTTACTGTTCAGTTGAACATTAGAAGGATCAAAACGAGTTGCCTAAGTGACGTAGAGCGTGGTGTGATTGTCGGTGCCAGGTGCACCGGTTCCAGTATCTCAGAAACGGACGGCTTTTCATGCACGTCAGTGTCTCGGGTTTACCGAGAACGGTGCTACAAACAGAAAACATCAGGTCAGCAGCAGTCCTGTGCTGGAGAACAGCTTGATGAGAGAGGTCCAAGGAGAATGCCAAGAATCCTGCAAGCTAACAGGCGTGCCACAAACAGGCAAATAACCATGCAGTACAACAGTGGTGTGTAGAACGACATCTTGGAACACACAACTCGTCGGTCTTCGTCACAGATGGGTTTGTAGCAGACGACCACACCGGGTTCCTATCAGCTTAAAACAAGAAGAAGCTGCTCCAGTGGGACACGATCACCAACACTGGACATTTGAGGAGTGGAAAAACATTGCCTGGTCCGACAAATCCTGGTTCATGTTGCGTCATGCTGATGGCAGAGTCAGGATTTGGTGTAAACAGAATGAGTCCATGGCCCCATCCTGCCTGGTGTCAATCTAGGAATCTAGGCAGAGATAAATTAATCCAAAAACAAAATATTTATTTTATTTTTATATAAATTTAGATATATCAATCAATCAATTGAAACCCATCCTCTGTTCACAGAGCTCACGGAGTGGAAGTTTGAAAACTGAAACAAGGCTGCCACCTGCTGGTGAGATGAGTGTTGAACACTACTTTAACACGGAGAGATGAGAGAGGAGAGAGAGATGAGAGGCGGAAGAGATGAGAGAGGAGGGAGAGAGATGAGAGGAGGGAGAGATGAGAGGCGGGAGAGATGAGAGAGGAGGGAGAGAGATGAGAGGAGGGAGAGATGAGAGGAGGGAGAGAGAGATGAGAGGAGGGAGAGAGAGATGAGAGGGAGAGAGCAGGGAGAGAGATGAGAGAGAGATGAGAGGAGGGAGATGAGAGGAGGGAGAGAGAGATGAGAGGGAGAGAGATGAGAGAGGAGGGAGAGATGAGAGAGGAGGGAGAGATGAGAGGAGGGAGATGAGAGATGAGAGGGAGAGAGCAGGGAGAGAGGGAGTGATGGAGTGAGAGGTATATATTTAGACATGGTAGCTGTTATGCTGGACGGTATGATGTGGTAGTTGGTATGGTCAGTCTGTCTCTCTTACCTCAGCCTCAGGTCAGTCTGTCTCTCTAACCTCAGCGTCAGGTCAGTCTGTCTCTCTTACCTCAGCATCAGGTCAGTCTGTCTCTCTTACCTCAGCGTCAGGTCAGTCTGTCTCTCTTACCTCAGCGTCAGGTCAGTCTGTCTCTCTTACCTCAGCGTCAGGTCAGTCTGTCTCTCTTACCTCAGCGTCAGGTCGGTCTGTCTCTCTTGCCTCAGCGTCAGGTCAGTCTGTCTCTCTATACTCAGCGTTAGGTCAGTCTGTCTTACCTCAGCGTCAGGTCAGTCTGTCTCTCTTACCTCAGCGTCAGGTCAGTCTGTCTCTCTAACCTCAGCGTCAGGTCAGTCTGTCTCTCTATACTCAGCGTCAGGTCAGTCTGTCTCTCTTACCTCAGCGTCAGGTCAGTCTCTCTCTCTTACCTCAAGCGTCAGGTCAGTCTGTCTCTCTTACCTCAGCGTCAGGTCAGTCTCTCTCTCTTACCTCAGCGTCAGGTCAGTCTGTCTCTCTTACCTCAGCGTCAGGTCAGTCTGTCTCTCAAACCTCAGCGTCAGGTCAGTCTGTCTCTCTAACCTCAGCGTCAGGTCAGTCTGTCTCTCAAACCTCAGCGTCAGGTCAGTCTGTCTCTCTTACCTCAGCGTCAGGTCAGTCTGTCTGTCTTACCTCAGTGTCAGGTCAGTCTGTCTCTCTAACCTCAGCGTCAGGTCAGTCTGTCTTTCTTACCTCAGTGTCAGGTCAGTCTGTCTGTCTTACCTCAGTGTCAGGTCAGTCTGTCTCTCTTACCTCAGCGTCAGGTCAGTCTGTCTCTCTTACCTCAGCGTCAGGTCAGTCTCTCTCTCTTACCTCAGCGTCAGGTCAGTCTGTCTGTCTTACCTCAGCGTCAGGTCAGTCTGTCTCTCTTACCTCAGCGTCAGGTCAGTCTGTCTCTCTTACCTCAGCGTCAGGTCAGTCTCTCTCTCTACCTCAGCGTCAGGTCAGTCTCTCTCTCTTACCTCAGCGTCAGGTCAGTCTGTCTCTCTTACCTCAGCGTCAGGTCAGTCTCTCTCTCTTACCTCAGCGTCAGGTCAGTCTGTCTGTCTTACCTCAGCGTCAGGTCAGTCTGTCTCTCTTACCTCAGCGTCAGGTCAGTCTGTCTCTCTTACCTCAGCGTCAGGTCAGTCTCTCTCTCTACCTCAGCGTCAGGTCAGTCTCTCTCTCTTACCTCAGCGTCAGGTCAGTCTCTCTCTCTACCTCAGCGTCAGGTCAGTCTCTCTCTCTTGCCTCAGCGTCAGGTCAGTCTGTCTCTCTTGCCTCAGCGTCAGGTCAGTCTGTCTCTCTTGCCTCAGCGTCAGGTCAGTCTTTCTGTCTTACCTCAGTGTCAGGTCAGTCTGTCTCTCTGTCCTCAGCGTCAGGTCAGTCTGTCTCTCTTACCTCAGCGTCAGGTCAGTCTGTCTCTCTGACCTCAGCGTCAGGTCAGTCTGTCTCTCTTACCTCAGCGTCAGGTCAGTCTGTCTCTCTAACCTCAGCGTCAGGTCAGTCTGTCTGTCTTACCTCAGCGTCAGGTCAGTCTGTCTCTCTAACCTCAGCGTCAGGTGTGTCTTTAGTTGCCTTCCACTGAATGCAGGGAAACATTTGGTATTTATTTTTACAGCAGCTCAACCAGTGACATTTTGATGAGAAATAACAGTATTTATTGTTTGTGGACTTGGACAAAAGGGGAACATTTCCTGGTTCAAGTATGGCTGAAAGAGGGATGTAAAGTCTGACAGTCTGTTTTTAGTCTGCTGGTTTAGCATAACTGAATGCAAATATGCTAAATATCAATGATATGGATAATAGATCTAAAACACAGATGATGGAGACTAATTGGAAATATATTTATCAATCAATCAATCAATTGAAACCTGTCCTGCTCTCAGAGGTCATGGATTGGAGGTTTGATAACTGGAACAAGGCTGCCACCTGCTGGTGAGATGATTCTACAACACTGCTTGAAAATCCTTTTTTAAATAATTTAACCTTTATTTAACTAGGCAAGTCAGTAAAGAACAAATTCTTATTTACAATGACGGCCTACCCCGGCCAAACCTGGACGATGCTGGGCCAATTGGGCGCCACCCTATGGGACTCCCAATCACGGCAGGATGTGATGCAGCCTGGATTTTGATGATTCTAGAACACTGTTTGAAAATCCTTCTTGACCAGCTCCAGGTATGTTTAGAGACATGGTAGCTTCTTGACCAGCTCCAGGTATGTTTAGAGACATAGTAGCTTCTTGAACAGCTCCAGGTATGTTTAGAGACATGGTAGCTTCTTGACCAGCTCCAGGTATGTTTAGAGACATGGTAGCTTCTTGACCAGCTCCAGGTATGTTTAGAGACATGGTAGCTTCTTGACCAGCTCCAGGTATGTTTAGAGACATGGTAGCTTCTTGACCAGCTCCAGGTATGTTTACAGACATGGTAGCTTCTTGACCAGCTCCAGGTATGTTTTGAGACATGGTAGCTTCTTGACCAGCTCCAGGTATGTTTTGAGACATGGTAGCTTATTGACCAGCTCCAGGTATGTTTTGAGACATGGTAGCTTCTTGACCAGCTCCAGGTATGTTTACAGACATGGTAGCTTCTTGACCAGCTCCAGGTATGTTTAGAGACATGGTAGCTTCTTGACCAGCTCCAGGTATGTTTTGAGACATGGTAGCTTCTTGATCAGCTCCAGGTATGTTTAGAGACATGGTAGCTTCTTGACCAGCTCCAGGTGTTTTGAGACATGGTAGCTTCTTGACCAGCTCCAGGTATGTTTAGAGACATGGTAGCTTCTTGACCAGCTCCAGGTATGTTTTGAGACATGGTAGCTTCTTGACCAGCTCCAGGTATGTTTAGAGACATGGTAGCTTCTTGACCAGCTCCAGGTATGTTTTGAGACATGGTAGCTAGCTGGTATGCTGGACTGGTTGGACACATAGTTAAGGCAAAGTTTGAATGAATAACTGACAACTAAAATAGTACGTTCAATAATTTATATTTTTAGCTCAAATAATGTGGTTTAATGTGGAATTGGAACATTTTGGAGTCACTTGGTTACATTTAAACAGCATGAGAACAAAACACCAGACTCTCACAGGCTTCATTCATTATAGATGTTTATTCCTTCAAATGGGAAGAAGATGGATACATACAGTGATAGAATTACATTCAGAACATATAATAGTATCTCCATGGTAACAGTGATAGAATTACATTCAGAACATATAATAGTATCTCTATGGTAACAGTGATAGAATTACATTCAGAACATATAATAGTATCTCTATGGTAACAGTGATAGAATTACATTCAGAACATATAATAGTGTCTCTATGGTAACAGTGATAGAATTACATTCAGAACATATAATAGTATCTCTATGGTAACAGTGATAGAATTACATTCAGAACATATAATAGTATCTCTATGGTAACAGTGATAGAATTACATTCAGAACATATAATAGTATCTCTATGGTAACAGTGATAGAATTACATTCAGAACATATAATAGTATCTCCATGGTAACAGTGATAGAATTACATTCAGAACATATAATAGTATCTCTATGGTAACAGTGATAGAATTACATTCAGAACATATAATAGTATCTCTATGGTAACAGTGATAGAATTACATTCAGAACATATAATAGTATCTCTATGGTAACAGTGATAGAATTACATTCAGAACATATAATAATATCTCTATGGTAACAGTCATAAGGAAGTCACAACCTGACAAACTGTAGGCCAGGGTTGGGGTTAATTCCATTTCAATTCCAAATGTTCCTCATTGAAAAGCATTGCAGAGAAATGGATTTCCAGTGTACTTCTAGAACTGACTGGAATTGATCTCAACCCTGCTGGAAGCCTAATTATTAACATCAACAAGAGTAATGGCAGCACATCATCAAGGAATTAAACTGTATTTTATTTATTAAAATAGAATTCTGTCCCCTTACATACTTTTTATATTTGATATAAACAGAGAAGAGATGGACAGAGAGGGAAGAGAAGAGACTATAGATATATATAGACATAGAAGAGATGGACAGAGAGGGAAGAGAAGAGTATAGAATATAGATATATATAGACATAGAAGAGATGGACAGAGAGGGAAGAGAAGTGTATAGAATATAGATATATATAGACATAGAAGAGATGGGTAGAGAGGGGAGAGAAGAGTATAGAATATAGATATATATAGACATAGAAGAGATGGACAGAGAGGGGAGAGAAGAGTATAGACTATAGATATATAGACATAGAAGAGAAGGGAAGAGAAGAGTAGAGACTATAGGTATATAGACCCTCATTACCATTACAACCCTCATTACCAATTTAACCCTGATAATCATTAGTCTAACAGTAATGATAGTTTGTTGATATGGTGTGAGCATCTGTACCCAGATCATCCAAAGATCCTTCCAGAACTATTTCTCATGGAATTGTAAAGATTCCTCACTACGGAAGGAATTCTTCCAACTGGGTTAGGGGGAAGTGGTAGGTTTAGTATCTTGGACAATCTTTTGGGAACACCTTGACAGGACCTGTGTGATGTTCGTTCAACTTCTCTTCGAGTGCTCCCAAGGTTAGTTGATCCAATGTCTTCTTCTGTACCTTGTTGTTCCACCCCCAGTGTGCTTTGGCCATCCACTCACTCTTCTTCTTCCACTCATCTTTCTTCTTGTTCGTCTTGTTGTCAATCTTGTTCTTGTCCAAACAGCAGTAGGCTGTCCACAGGAACTTTGGGATGTTCACTCGGTTGTTCAGTTTGTTCTTCTTACTGGGCACCGCTCCAGTCACCACATAGGCCTTTATCTTCCTGTTGTCACGAAAACAGTCCGTCATCAGCTTTTCTCTGACATTTTCCTCCATTTCTCTCCAGCTGCCATTGTTGATGGACACCACCTGGGGAACGATGTTGGTCAGGGTAAAGGTGGACTTCTGAGTATCCAAGTCATGAGCATGTGAACTTGGGAAGAGATGACCTCTGTTCACCCCTTTATAATCTATTTCGTCTTGGCCATGACCATAGTCGTTGTTATCAGCCTGGTTTTTGTACGGGACTTTTTTCATTTTCTGCATTTCAGGGCTGTTCTTTTCCCCATTGAGCTGCAGGAAACAACAGTCATACAGTCATTCACTAGTTCTGTACAGTAACCTCTATTTTCAGGGGGGGGGGGGTCACAATCCACAATCAAGACAATCAAGTCTCTACACCCGCCACAGTGGTAGTTTTATATTCTGTAACATAACTGTCTGTGATATATAGCAGTAAACAAATACACATGTTATGTTATATGAATAAACATTAGTCCTACCTGGGGCTCTATCATCCAGGGATCATCTGGTCGACCCGTTGTATTACCAGTGAAGGTGTAGGCTGAGAACACAGGGATCCTGTTGGTCGTGTCGTAGAGAGTTGCAAACCTGTAGGTGTTGTTGAACAACTGGCAGATCGGCTTGTAGCGGTTCTCGTTCTGGCCCAGGTTCTGGACTGTCCCATTAACCAAAATACCTGGGAGATTTGGAGTTATCCCCTGCATGAAGAACTCCTTGCACTGTGGAACAACACTGAAGTTCGCCACTACATGAGAGAGAGCAGGAGGAAGGAGAGAGAGAAGGAGGAGAGTAGAGAGATGATTCAATACCCCCATCATCACCTGAAGACTGTACACCACAGAGACAAAGATGAAGTTACAGAGACCAGTTGGTAGACTGGAGACTGTTGATCTGAGTCAGGACAGACTGATTTAAATAGTTATTACAGAGACCAGCTGGTAGACTGGAGACTGTTGATCTGAGTCAGGACAGACTGATTTAAATAGTTATTACAGAGACCAGCTGGTAGACTGGAGACTGTTGATCTGAGTCAGGACAGACTGCTTTAAATAGTTATTACAGAGACCAGCTGGTAGACTGGAGACTGTTGAGCTGAGTCAGGACAGACTGCTTTAAATAGGTTTTCAGAGACTCCTCCTTCATGTGTCAAGACAGAAAGGGTTGATTTGCATAAATTCCTCTGTGTGTTTCCATGGAAACTGCCTTAACAAATAACATGTGACTCACCTGTAGTTTCTAACACGTATGGACCCAGAACTTAATCACACAAGATTATAGTTCTGGGTTAACGAGATTAGACTGCTCTAAATAGTGACTGCATCCACACTTTGGTTCTGGTAGAACAACGTTTTAGGATAAAAACATGACTTTACTCAGCATAGAGTCTGTCAGAAGATACTCATTACACTATTACAACAGTGGGACTGTTCTGAAATTACGGTTGCTGAGTTCACATTCATTAATATCCCACAAGGCTTAACACTTAACTCAGCAACCCCCCCCTCTATCCTGTTAACTTGTAACTTTGTGAGGGTGGAGACGTCACTAACCAGAACTCAGTTCTCATTATTGGAAACCAGAAGATGTCAATAATGGTTTCATTTATTGGTGTTGTTTATGTTGATGTATTGTGGTCTGACCACTGCTGAGTTTATTTCCAGTAACTGAAGTAGTTCACAGTAAGAGTTGACACAAGGCTGTGTATGTAGAGTTAGAAAATGTGGTTCCTAACAACACTGTGGTCAGAGCAGCACTGGACTGTTTAACACCTCAGACTCAGCAGCTGTAGATTCTTCAGTTGAGGCCTTTTCTCAGTAAGAGTAGAGGAGACTGGGGAACAGACTAACAATTTTAGGCTTTAGTTTATTCATTATATTTTTGTGCAAACATACATATCTCAGCTACCATTACACACTATGTATGTTCCTAGGACGTACCAGTCATTTACAATTCAACCGAGTGGCGGATATTAAATGTTACAATTGACCCAGTAGGTGAATGTTCCACAGGTCAATAATTTAACAAAAAGAGAAGCAGCAAGTATATTTACTTCAGGGACTCAAAACCCTTTTTCTTCTTCAATAAAACTAAAAGTCATCAATGGATTTAAACAAAACCTCTTGGGAATGTTGAGAAACTAAACAAGCAGGACCAGTGTTGCTATTGAACGTTGGCTTGTATGATGTATGATATACTATGAATCAATTTCTCATTTCATGAAACTACAGGAATCTGTCACGTTCCTGACCTGTTTTCTCTTGTTTTGTATGTGTTTATTGGTCAGGGCGTGAGCGGGGTGGGCATTTCTATGTGTTGTGTTTCTATGTTGGGTTAAAGGGTTGCCTGGTATGGCTCTCAATTAGAGGCAGGTGTTTGGCATTTCCTCTGATTGAGAGTCATATTAAGGTAGGTTGTTCTCAATGTTTGTTTGTGGGTGATTGTCTCCTGTGTCTGTGTACCACACGGGACTGTCTTGGCTGTTCGTTCGTTTGGTGTAGTCTGTTCCTGTTCGTGAGTTCTGCGTGTAGTTATGTAAGTTCCATGTTCAGGTCTGTCTACGTCGTGTTTGTTATTTTGTAATTTCCAAGTGTTTTCGTATTTCGTCTTCGAGTTTCAATAAATATTATTTATGTCTAATTACCTCGCTGCGTATTGGTCCACCGATCCTTCTCTCCTCTCCTCGTCCGAGGAAGAGGAGGAAGACGACAGCCGTAACAGAATCCTTTGTTTCAGGGAAACATTATATTTGTTCAACATGCGTGTGGGGAGGAGTTCCCATTTCTGTCCAATGAGGTCATTTCTGGACAATATTTCAGCAAGTAAAATGATGGTTCTACTTTAGAATGTGGAACACACAGCCAATAGGGAGGTTTGATTGTTACACATGATAAATAGTCACACCTGTTCCACATACAGAGGAGTTTATCCAACCCTCCTTGTCCAGTCTTGACCACTAATTATACCAGACAGGACTAACTCTAGGCCAGTTCCTCTGTTTACTTCAGACACATCTTCTTACACATATCATCACAGAAAAGTTAATCAGTTAGATAATGTTTACCCAGTGGCATCCTGAGGCATTGATAGATCATGAGAGAAGAAAATATTAAAATTACAATTTCTAAGCTGCTCATTTATTATGGAAAAAGTCACCCCAGCACACTCTGAGGCAGGCCTTGGAGACAGGAAGGACATCACCCTCTTCTGGTCTTCACCCCACCAGGGACAGTGATGAACTGTGAGCTCTGTAGGAGGCTCCTGGTAAACAGCGTCTGGTCAATCCACTGCTGCTTCTTGTTGAGAGATGCCCGCCGGCTCTCTGGAATCACCAGCTGCATTTAAGGGAGAGAGAGAGAGAGAGAGGCAGGAAGGACATCACCCTCTTCTGGTCTTCACCCCACGGGGGCAAGTTCAGAAGCCTGGGGTGGATACAAGGGGGCCTGGGGTAGATCACCAGGGACAGGGGCCGAACGTGAGGCAGGAGGGAGCGCTGGAGGTACCTGTATGTCCAAGGGTTCATACCTAATACATACAGAGAATACATAAGTGACAGATACAGTACTAAGCATTCTCAGCACCATGACAGCAGATCTACAGCATGAAAGGTAAGTGACAGATACTAGATTTAGTTGTGTAACTAAAGGACAAAGAATGCATAGGTCTTTATGACAGATACAGGAAGGAGTGTCATAATGGAAGGGGTTTCATCTGTAAAAAGTCCACACTGCATTTATGGAAAGCTGTGTATCATTCAATACATGGACAAATAGTAAGATTAACACAATGCATATCTTCCATTATTGTAAAGTATTCATGCTTGCAGAATGCCAAGGGAATTGAATAGCCTACCTAACATTGCAGAACTATATTCATGTGTAGATTGAAATGCAAGGCAAATGTTACGTTCCACAGTTTCTGTGTTGTTGTGGGTTTGTGTGTATTTCATTAAATGGCGTCCTGTGTTGGCTGTTGGTCTGTAAAAGTTGTTGAAAGTATTTTGTAGCCTCTCCTGCAGAGGTATGTGTATGCCATAGGACTGAGTGTTTTGGGGTTATTGAAATTGTTCACTAAGTTTGAATTATTCTGTTTCATTTGTTCCCAGAGGGGAAGGGGAAGGCACCTTGGGAGTGTTTAGGCAAGAGGCCTGCGGGCATACATAACCCGTAGTATTGAATCTGTCTATGCACACTAGGTAAGACCTGGGCGGATCACCTCCTGTATTTTGGTTAGCCGCCAGTTGGTGCTAAAGGTTAGGTAAGCTGTGGGAAGGCAGGTAAGGTAGGAGAGGGGACTTATACTTTGCTTTGGTTCGGTCCAGCCCAGTTTCCCCACCTTAACGTGTTTAAGGAAGAATTAGATTCCCTGTAAACGGTATTTTTCCCTGCCGTCCTTCCCCGCACCTACGATCACATACCTTTTTCACTCCACGGGGAGTTGAGTTGTAGCAGGGTGTTGCGTTCCCTCCTCCAAGAGACGTACGTAACAGAAAATATCACGATTTCTACGCCATTAAACTAGATAACATAATACATGTATAAACTAATCCATGACTGATGCATGTTGGATAAAACTGTGTTATACACTGGAACCGAAAATAAACTATTGTACAGTAGCATGTTAAAGTTACTGTACTGTAGCCTGCATCACGTAAACACTATTTCACAACTTCACAGACGTCTTACAACATACAACAAAGCACGAATATAAGCGATAGTATGCATTAAAATAGCTACGATTGTAAAAATAGTATTGAAAATGCAGACAAGTGGCCGCTGATTGTACCGGTAGTTACCGATACCAAACCAATGCTACGGGTATCATAGGTAGATGACTGCAGAGATTGAACTGTATAATGTTTTCAATTCACTTTTCCATTCTTCTTACAACTTCACAGATGTAGCAATAAGATTACAATCCATTTCATTCAACCTTATTAAAGATACTTCCTCTGTAACTCTCCGTTTGATGTAAACAATGATTTGATGAGGAGAAAGTGTCATGGCCGCCGTTTGCTTTTGGGGCGGAGCTAAGGTCAAAGGGCGATTATGATTGGACCACACGTGGTTGGATACGGTTTTTTGCGACTTTCTCGCATTGCCATTGGTGGATTATCGCTAGTTGAGACTGGCTAGACATCCGGTTGGCCTTAAACAGGAAAATAATGCGCAAAAGATTATAGCAAATTCGTGAAGCATCCTTATTTTGTCCCTCCCCTGTTTTTTTTAGACCTAAAACTTAGTTTACTGTGGTGGAGAAAACAGGGACTTATGTGGATGTCCGCTGCCCTGTAGTGTCATGTTGGATAAGTGCAACAGGACGGCTGAACTAAACCTAAATCAAGTCACACACTGTGTCCCAATCGACAACGATAACAGGCAGAATTTCAAGGCAATATGTCAGAATTGGCTTGTTTTAATCCCAATTAAACTGCTGATTTAAGGTGTCGTTATTTGATTGATTTTGAAGGCCTCGTCGACGTTTCCTTCGCCGGGGGGGGGGTATCCCATAACACCTTGCGACAGGTAGCGGAAATAATAAAACAAAATGTCTGAATTAATGGCGGACAAAGTCACCGGTTGGGAGAAAAATGTTCCAGAGGCATAGCGAATAACTTTGTGAAATGTACCTGTATTTATTCACCAAATTGTTTAAAAGCTCAACAAATTACTTTCATGTGAATTTTCTATTCAAATGTTGAGTCAGTGCTTTTTATCAGCCCGCTAGCCAAGCTAAGTTGGCATCGAATCCAAAAACTAGCTAGCAGGCGATATCTTCCTGCATATCAGCTGTTAAGAGATGAACTAAACTAACCAAGTGTAAAGTCAGCAATGTGGCAATTGTGAAGACCCAGACATTTCTTAACCCTGAATTGAGGAACTTGCTGGTCAGCTAATGACAAATGTAGCAAATCTATAAACAATTCAGAGACTAAAGATGGCAACTGATGTGTTCATTTCACATATGATTTGAAAACGTTGGAAATGCAGCTAACCAGCTGTACAGCTGTTCAATCTAGGCATGTTAGCCAGCCAAGTTATTTGTACATTATTACATGATCAGTCAATACAGATGGCGATATAGTTGTTTCATCTTACCACCCAAAGGCATTGCATGCAGCCGGCTATATTCGTATTCCCCGTGGACCGGTTCATACGTGAAAACATTCTGCTGCAAGGCGTCAATTTTCTACAGAACTCGATTTAATATCGAAGGCGGATAAAAACGGAAAGATATGCCTACTTTATGAAACACCGTTTTCCACCACCACGAGTGTATAGCTGATTGCATACAATGCCTACAACTTGATCAAGCCTATGAATATACAAAACTGTTTCCGAAACCATTGCACATTAATAAACGTAGTTGGAGGTTCTCAGCAACTTGAACCAACACTGACATTTGAGCAGTGAGGTTAATTCCCCCCCTTATGGTTCTGCCCTGTTCTCCTTAGGTTGAAGCACATCCCACCCCATCACCCAGACAGATGTAAAGAAGTTGGGAACCTCCGGCCCAACAGGAACATCACCCTCTCCCAGGAGTTAGTTAGGAGTTTATTCAGCAGCATCACTGTGGTTAGATGGAAGTAGATCCACACATTGTTCTCTATCATGCAGAATTGTCCGCTCATTATAACTCATAAAGCTCATTGTAAAATACAGATGTGGGTACTGCACTGTGTACAAGTGTTCTTTCCTGCCCCGGGGGTTGGTGATAGAGGGGAGGTACGTGCCGTGACGTTGGCTCCCTCTGCTGGGAGAACCCGGAATGGAGACGCTGATGGCACCAATTAGGGGAGAGTACCAACCAGCCGTGCAGGCCGCCTAAATGGAGCGCTGCGGGGGAGGAAAAGAGAGGAGGGCGAGAAGCTCCCGGGGAACGGAACCGAATACGAGGATGCGGCCCTGAAGAAGGATCGAGCCGACCCTAAGTTATGTTGTCATGTTTATTTTATGATGTCAAGTAAAGGTGTTTTCTGATAGGGAGGTTCTGTCTCTGTGCACACAAACACAACACGGTTTTACCACATAATGTATTCATTTAATACATATTCCTGTTTGATATGCATGCATATCATTAATTTGGACATGTTCTCCTTTATAATATGCCAGGGTTTGTTTTGTATCCAACACATTTAGCTTACATTGTGATGAAGCAGTGATGTAGGACTCCAGTTCCGTCTCCAGACCACATAATGAGTGTCTTGGTGTCGGATACTTTTGCTTCCATCTGTCCAAGAGTGTTTCTCATCCATTCTCATCTAATTCTACTCATTCGTGATGTTGGAATATTTTGGGAGGTGATGATTGACAGTCGACTCCTGATACTTTGTATAAGTGAAAACTCTCTGAAGTGAACTAAATTTGTTTTTCTAGTCACAATTCAATAACATTCTCCTGATAACTGCATTTCCTGGTTTAGTGCAAGCCAGTGTTGTAGTACTCGGAGTCCAGTATCGAGACCACATTTTGAGTGTCTCGGTCTTGACTCGGCGTCGGACATTGAGGACTCATAATTTTAAAAACTCCTAATTATCATCTTCGATTCTGTCAGCGCATAAAACCGCTTTGTCAAATATAGACACTCCTTTTTGAAACATATCTTAAGTCTGGATTGTGAAATTGTGACTTTTTGTGTGAGTTAAACGTATGAACTTTAAAACAAGTTTTAATGTCTGACTGATGTTTCTGCAGCTTGAAGATATAAATGCCCAACGTGACATGGAGGTAGATTATAAAGGTGTAAGAGTCGACCACCAGGCTGCGGATGCAGACTACGATAAAACAACATGGATATGGACAGAGGTCACCTTTTCCCATGTTAGTACATGATGATGATACCAAGAAGTCCACGTTCACCCTGACAAACGCCGTTCCCCACAGGAAAGATCCTTCAACCGAGGCAGATGGTGTAAAATGGAGAGTCAGAGAAGCTCTTGTGAAGAACTGTAAGGATGCTAACGACCAGACAACAGTCTATGGTGACTGGAGCAGTTCTCAACAACATCAACAACGATCTGAACAACAGAGTCCCAGATCTCCTGTGGACAGCCTGAATAACATGCTGAACCATCATTATGGTGGGGGTGTCCAGTCCACCCCTAACCCTACCACTACCCCCTAACCCTACCATTAACCCCTAACCCTACCACTAACCCCTAAACCCTAACCCTACAACTAACCCTACCTCTACCCCCTACCCCCTACCACTAACCCCTAACCCTACCACTAACCCCTAACCCTAACCCTACCACTAACCCCTAACCCTACCACTACCCCCTTACCCTACCACTAACCCCTAACCCTACCACTAACCCCTAACCCTACCACTAACCCCTAACCCTACCACTACCCCCTAACCCTACCACTAACCCTACCACTAACCCCTAACCCTACCACTACCCCCTAACCCTACCACTACCCCCTAACCCTACCACTAACCCCTAACCCTACCACTACCCCCTAACCCTACCACTAACCCCTAACCCTACCACTAACCCCTACTCCCTACCACTACCCCCTAACCCTACCACTAACCCCTAACCCTACCACTAACCCCTACTCCCTACCACTAACCCCTACCACTACCCCCTAACCCTACCACTAACCCCTAACCCTACCACTAACCCCTACTCCCTACCACTAAACCCTAACCCCTAACCCTACCACTAACCCCTAACCCTACCACTACCCCTAACCCTACCACTAACCCCTAACCCTACCACTACCCCCTACTCCCTACCCCCTAACCCTACCACTAACCCCTAACCCTACCACTAACCCCTAACCCTACCACTAACCCCTAACCCCTACCACTAACCCCTAACCCTACCACTAACACCTAACCCTACCACTAACCCCTAACCCTACCACTAACCCCTAACCCTACCACTAACCCCTAACCCTACCACTAACCCTACCACTACCCCCTAACCCTACCACTAACCCCTAACCCTACCACTAACCCCTAACCCTACCACTAACCCCTAACCCTACCACTAACCCCTAACCCTACCACTAACCCATAACCCCCCAGATCAGTGTCCAAAAGGTGATATTCCGAGAGCGCTTCTCCTCAAGGATGGGGATGTACGTGATCATTGTGTCTATGATGATGACTGTGTCTCTGTTGGGGTCAAAGGTTATTACCTACCTGTTGTATTTGTTTCTGTGCTGGTGATGATGATGTAGTGACATAACCACCAGGAACCTGTGACATCATCAGGTCAAGCAGGTAATAATGGACCTGGTTTAGTCTGACCTGAGATACACGCTGTGATCAACATTCACTATTAATGACAATACTTTCTGAACTATTAGCACAGTAGACTACTGACCTGGCCTGCTTTAGTTGACTACTGTACTGACCTGCTTTAGTAGACTACTGACCTGACCTGCTGTAGTAGACTTCTGACCTGCTGTAGTAGACTACTGACCTGACCTGCTTTAGTAGACTACTGACCTGACCTGCTGTAGTAGACAGCTGTATTAGTTGTAAACAAACATTGTATACCCTCAAAACATGGTTAAAACTATAATTTTGATATCATGGATTGTCAGTCATTGCATCAGAAGCTCTGTCTATGAATTTGAGAGTGTTTACATTTCTCCAGCCCTTTTCCCTCAGCTGTTAACCCAAACAGTGACGGGGTGAGACAATGTGTTATTGTTTGAGCTGCATATTGCCCCTGTATACTGTAGGTAGTCTAGAGGTTAGAACGTTGTGACAGTAACTGATAGGTTGCTTGTTCTAGTCTCTGAGAAGGCAAGGTGGAAACATCTGCCGTTCTGCCCTTGAGCAAGGCATTTAACCCCCAACAACAGTTACTGTTCCCTGGGTGCCGTGGATGTTGATTAAGGCCGTCCCCCCCACCTCTCTGATTCAGAGGGCTTGGGTTTGATGTGGAAGACATATTTGGGATGAATTCCTTCAACTGACTAGGTTTCCCTTGTTCCCCTGTCAGGTTCTGTTTGTTTTATCACTGTAACCATAGAGATCCTACTTTATTTTCTAAATGTAATCAATCTTCTTCTTGGAAGGAATAAAATATCTGTAATGAAGCATTTGAAAGTCTGGTGTTTTGTACGTATGGCTTGTAAATGTAACCAAGTGATTCCCATATGAGACAATTCAACATTGGTACAAATTATTTGAGCTAAAAATAGTGATTATTGAAAGCCCTCTTTTAGTTGTCAGTTATTCCAAAGATGGTTTAGTATTGTTTTGTAAGGTGTTTATTCTATACAAGAGCAAGGTAATGTTGATTAGTTAGTCTTTACTTCCGCATAACTCTGTAGTACGCATACAGCTCCATTCAGCGCGTAGTAAGTCATGCCTAACTTGGCTCACTAGTACTATATAGTATCACACTCAGATACACAGAACAGCAGCGCCATCTAGTGGCGACATCTCGCAACAAGTATAAAGACGTATAGAAACTGTCCAATAGAAATCCCCGATCACACTTCTAGGCGATGTCATGGCAACGTTGGCTAGCTAAGTTAATGCGCAGAAAACAACATTGATTCAAACAGTTTGAGCCCTGTGGGGCATGTGAAGGCTATCAAATCAAAGGCAAAGGCACAAATTAAATGTATTTACCTTTATTTAATTAAAATAATTAAAGAGCAGCAGTTAAATGACAAGAGCAGCATAGAAGGGGGACAATGCAAATAGTCTGGGTAGCTATTTGACTAGATGTTCAGGAGTCTTATGGCTTGGGGGTAGAAGCTGTTTAGAAGCCTCTTGGACCTAAACTTGGTGCTCCGGTACCGCTTGCCATGTGGTAGCAGAACGAACAGTCTATGACTGGGGTGGCTGGAGTCTTTGACAATTTGTAGGGCCTTCCTCTGACACTGTCTGGCATAGAGGTCCTGGATGGCAGGAAACCTGGGCCGTACACACATCCCTCTGTTGTGCCTTGCAGTCGGAGGCCAAGTAGTTGTCATACCAGGCAGTGATGCAACCCGTCAGGATGCTCTCGATGGTGCAGCTGTAGAACATTTTGAGGACCTGGGGACCCACGCCAAATATGTTCAGTCTCCTGAGGGGGAATAGGCTTTGTCTTGCCCTCTTCACGACTGTCTTGGTGTGTTTGGACCATTCTAGTTTGTTGGTGATGTGAACATCAAGGAACTTGAAGCTCTCAACCTGCTCCACTACAGCCCTGTCGATGAGAATGGGGGCGTGCTCGGTGCTCCTTTTCCTATAGTCCACAATCATCTCCTTTGTCTTGATCATGTTGGGGGAGAGGTTGTTATCCTGGCACCACCCGATCAGGTCTCTGACCTCCTCCCTATAGGCTGTCTCATCGTTGTCGGTGATCAGGCCTACCACTGTTGTGTCATCAGCAAACGTAATGATGGGGTTGGAGTCGTGCCTGGCCGTGCAGTCATGAGTGAACAGGAGGTGACTGAGCACACACCCCTGAGGCGCCCCGTGTTGAGGATCAGAGTGGCGGATGTGTTGTTACCTACCCTTACCACCTGGGGGCAGCCCGTCAGGAAGTCCAGGATCCAGTTGCGGTGGGAGGTGTTTAGTCCCAGGGTCCTAAGCTTATTGATGATCTTTGAGGGCCCTATAGAGTTGAACGCCGAGCTGTAGTCAACAAACAGCATTATCACACAGGTGTTCATTTTGTCCAGGTGGGAAATGGCATAAATAATACAATGGTCATAAACTGTACAACACAAGCAGAGAAGAAGTCTAAGAACATTGGAATCATTGTGAATGCGCTGAACGTTTTTGGGGGTCTTCCTGATTTCCTCGGTGCAAGAAATCCTGTCGGTGAATGTAGCCCCATCACAGGCCCCTGAGCCGGTGTAGGGATGTATTTTGGACTGGACTGTGATTGAAGACGTATGATGTTTTTTTTAGTTGACGTGTTTTATTTTATATGATATCGTTCTACCTCTTATCCGGGATATTGTTTTTACGTTTCTTATTTAATACCTCGTCCAGCTGGTGGCGGTAATGCACCTTAACATTGGATGTCAACCGCCGTTAAA
Organism: Salvelinus fontinalis; assembly: GCF_029448725.1. NCBI lineage: Eukaryota > Metazoa > Chordata > Actinopteri > Salmoniformes > Salmonidae > Salvelinus > Salvelinus fontinalis. The sequence continues at coordinate 30,299 of NW_026600533.1, forward strand.
CTCCATCGAAGAAGAAGACACTTTCCCTTCATCGGATCATTGTTTAAATCACAAGGAGAGTTACAGAGGAAGTATCTTTAATAAGGTTGGATGAAATGGATTGTAATCTTATTGCTACATCTGTGAAGTTGTAAGAAGAACGGAAAAGTGAATTGAAAACATTATACAGTTCTATCTCTGCAGTCATCTACCTATGATACCCGTAGCATTGGTTTGGTATCGGTAACTACCGGTACAATCAGCGGCCACTTGTCTGCATTTTCAATAGTATTTTTACAATCGTAGCTATTTTAATGCTACGCTTAAATTCGTGCTTTGTTGTATGGTGTAAGACGTCTGTGAAGTTGTGAAATAGTGTGTACGTGATGCAGGTTACAGTACAGTAACTTTAACATGCTACTGTACAGTAGTTTATTTTCGGTTCCAGTGTATAACAGTTTTATTCAACATGTATCAGTCATGGATTAGCTAATACATGTATTATGTTATCTAGTTTAATGGTGTGATAATCGGGATATTTGCCTTACAATTCAATCTACACATGAATATGGTTCTGCAATGTATTGCAATGTTAGGTAGGCTACTCAATTCCCTTGGCATTCTGCAAGCATGAATACTTTACAATAATGGAAGATATGCATTGTGTTAATCTTACTATTTGTCCATGTATTGAATGATACACAGCTTTCCATAAATGCAGTGTGGACTTTTTACAGATGAAACCCCTTCCATTATGACACTCCTTCCTGTATCTGTCATAAAGGCCTATGCATTCTTTGTCCTTTAGTTACACAACTAAATCTAGTATCTGTCACTTACCTTTCATGCTGTAGATCTGCTGTCATGGTGCTGAGAATGCTTAGTACTGTATCTGTCACTTATGTATTCTCTGTATGTATTAGGTATGAACCCTTGGACATACAGGTACCTCCAGCGCTCCCTCCTGCCTCACGTTCGGCCCCTGTCCCTGGTGATCTACCCCAGGCCCTCTTGTATCCACCCCAGGCTTCTGAACTTGCCCCAGTGGGGTGAAGACCAGAAGAGGGTGATGTCCTTCCTGCCTCTCTCTCTCTCTCCCTTAAATGCAGCTGGTGATTCCAGAGAGCCGGCGGGCATCTCTCAACAAGAAGCAGCAGTGGATTGACCGGATGCTGTTTACCAGGAGCCTCCTACAGAGCTCACAGTTCATCACTGTCCCTGGTGGGGTGAAGATCAGAAGAGGGTGATGTCCTTCCTGCCTCAGAAAGTGCTGGGGTGAGTTTTTCCATAATAAATGAGCAGCTTAGAAATGGTAATTTAATATTTTCTTCTCTCATGATCTATCAATGCCTCAGGATGACACTGGGTAAACATTATCTAACTGATTAACTTTTCTGTGATGATATGTGGAAGAAGATGTGTCTGAAGTAAACAGAGGAACTGGCCTAGAGTTAGTCCTGTCTGGTATAATTAGTGGTCAAGGCTGGACAAGGAGGGTTGGATAAACTCCTCTGTATGAAGATGAGTCCTGTCTGGTATAATTAGTGGTCAAGACTGGACAAGGAGGGTTGGATAAACTCCTCTGTATGAAGATGAGTCCTGTCTGGTATAATTAGTGGTCAAGACTGGACAAGGAGGGTTGGATAAACTCCTCTGTATGAAGATGAGTCCTGTCTGGTATAATTAGTGGTCAGACTGGACAAGGAGGGTTGGATAAATTCCTCTGTATGAAGATGAGTCCTGTCTGGTATAATTAGTTGTCAAGACTGGACAAGGAGGGTTGGATAAACTCCTCTGTATGAAGATGAGTCCTGTCTGGTATAATTAGTGGTCAAGACTGGACAAGGAGGGTTGGATAAACTCCTCTGTATGAAGATGAGTCCTGTCTGGTATAATTAGTGGTCAAGACTGGACAAGGAGGGTTGGATAAACTCCTCTGTATGAAGATGAGTCCTGTCTGGTATAATTAGTGGTCAAGACTGGACAAGGAGGGTTGGATAAACTCCTCTGTATGAAGATGAGTCCTGTCTGGTATAATTAGTGGTCAAGACTGGACAAGGAGGGTTGGATAAACTCCTCTGTATGAAGATGAGTCCTGTCTGGTATAATTAGTGGTCAAGACTGGACAAGGAGGGTTGGATAAACTCCTCTGTATGTGGAACAGGTGTGACTATTTATCATGTGTAACAATCAAACCTCCCTATTGGCTGTGTGTTCCACATTCTAAAGTAGAACCATAATTTTACTTGCTGAAATATTGTCCAGAAATGACCTCATTGGACAGAAAGGGGAACTCCTCCCCACACGCATGTTGAACAAATATAATGTTTCCCTGAAACAAAGGATTCCTGTAGTTTCATGAAATAAGAAATTGATTCATAGTGTCCTTTGTCTGGGGTGATGTGAGTTTCCTTCAACAATCAGTGTTCCAGATAGATGACACAGGAACCTTAGTGTAAAACTCTTTAGTAATAAAATGTAATTGCAGACAGAGATTCACATCCAGAATACCTCAGTAGTCTATAGTAAAGATCTGTGTGGTAAAACAGGAGACAACACTCTTTATACCAGGTGGTGTGGACAACAACTTTATACCAGGTGGTGTGGACAACAACTTTATACCAGGTGGTGTGGACAACAACTTTATACCAGGTGGTGTGGACAACAACTTTATACCAGGTGGTGTGGACAACAACTTTATACCAGGTGGTGTGGACAACAACTTTATACCAGGTGGTGTGGACAACCTATGTCAAATGCATACGTCAATCATACCTTAACATTGTGGCATTGGATTAGATACAAGGTATCTAAGATTAGAAAAGCATGTCAAGACTGTGGTTTGTCACTCTGCTATGAGCCATCAACCACACCTGTGTGGTCTCAGGCTCTTTGCTACTTTCAGAACATCTTGGCCTTGCGGCTGAGTGACTATCAGCAGGAGCAGACAGTTCTCAGCCTGAGAACTAACGTAGTACATCTCCATCACCCAGTACTTTTACATCGTTGCACATTGCAAGCACACAAAGGTTATCACATACAGTGGGGAGAACAAGTATTTGATACACTGCCGATTTTGCAGGTTTTCCTACTTACAAAGCATGTAGAGGTCTGTAATTTTTTATCATAGGTACACTTCAACTGTGAGAGTTGAATCTAAAACAAAAATCCAGAAAATCACATTGTATGATTTTTAAGTAATTAATTAGCATTTTATTAATCATGGCATTGGTGTAGCCCCACCTCCGACCCCCAGGGTAACCCCCAACAATAGTATTTCATACAAGACCAACATTTAAGGCAACATTTGATGTGAACACTTAGCAAATAAACGTCCACACCTTTACAGGAAGTAAAACTGTGTGACCTGCTTCAGCTGTTTAACATTTGTATGTAGGTGAAGAAGTTAAACATGTTTTACTTAAGTGAAGCAGTCACTTTAAATATTATACATGAAGGTAGGGTAGACTGGGGAACAAAGTAACACAGGGTCAGTTGTAACAGATAAATAAGTCCAATTAGAAACCAGGTAGAAAGCTCTTATTCAATGTGATAATGGTTGGTTAGTGTCTCTACTAGGGCTGGGCGGTATACTGTATTTTACTATATACCAGTGTTGATACAAGGACCGGTTTGAGTTTTTACTTTACTTTCTAGAACGGTATTTGAATGTTTGGTTTGTTAAATGTGATACGCTGTGTGTAACGTCCATTTTTATAGTTTACTCTGCTACTTGAGCCATCCCTCTCCGCTCTCTTGGACAACTTTTATTAATCAAAAACATTAAATACCATCAAAAATGTGAAAAATACAATATGATCTTTTGGCCATATCGCCCAGCTCTAGTCGCTACATGACCAAGAGGTTTTGTTTAAATCCATTGATTACTTTTAGTTTTATTGAAGTTTTTTCTTCAATAAAAAAAGGTTTTTGAGACACTTGAGTAAATATACTTGCCTCCTCTCTTTTTGTTAAATTATTGACCTGTGGAACATTCACCTACTGGGTCAATTGTAACATTTAATTCCCACCACTTGGTTGAATTGTAAATGACTGGTATGTCCTAGGAACATACTTAGTGTGTAATGGTAGCTGAGATATGTTGTTTGTATAAAAGTATGATAAATCTAACTTAAATAATATTTTCATAATAAACTAAAGTCTAAAAGTGTTAGTTTGTTCCCCAGTCTCCTCTACTCTTACTGAGAAAAGGCCTCAACTGAAGAATCTACAGCTGCTGAGTCTGAGGTGTTAATCAGTCCAGTGCTGCTCTGACCACAGTGTTGTTAGGAACCACATTTTCTAACTCTACATACACAGCCTTGTGTCAACTCTTACTGTGACCTACTTCAGTTACTGGAAATAAACTCAGTGTTCAGACCACAGAATACACCAAGTTGTACACAAGGTCCTCCAACAACACCAGTAAATGAAACATCCATTACTTTATTAATTAATTAATGAAACATCCTCCGTTTCATTCAGTTGGACACATCTTCCTCCGTTTCATTCAGTTGGACACATCTTCCTCCGTTTCATTCAGTTGGACACATCTTCCTCCGTTTCATTCAGTTGGACACATCTTCCTCCGTTTCATTCAGTTGGACACGTCTTCCTCCGTTTCATTCAGTTGGACACATCTTCCTCCGTTTCATTCAGTTGGACACATCTTCCTCCGTTTCATTCAGTTGGACACATCTTCCTCCGTTTCATTCAGTTGGACACATCTTCCTCCGTTTCATTCAGTTGGACACATCTTCCTCCGTTTCATTCAGTTGGACACATCTTCCTCCGTTTCATTCAGTTGGACACATCTTCCTCCGTTTCATTCAGTTGGACACATCTTCCTCCGTTTCATTCAGTTGGACACGTCTTCCTCCGTTTCATTCAGTTGGACACGTCTTCCTCCGTTTCATTCAGTTGGACACGTCTTCCTCCGTTTCATTCAGTTGGACACATCTTCCTCCATTTCATTCAGTTGGACACGTCTTCCTCCGTTTCATTCAGTTGGACACGTCTTCCTCCGTTTCATTCAGTTGGACACGTCTTCCTCCGTTTCATTCAGTTGGACACATCTTCCTCCGTTTCATTCAGTTGTAATCATATCTGTAATGTATGTGAGGCCTTTGAGACATCATAGTAAATATGTTGACTTGTTGGTCAAGGGAAATGCAAGTTTACTTCTTTGAGTTTTTGAGTTGCTGAGTCGCTAAACCTTGTGGGATATTAATGAATGTGAACTCAGCAACCGTAATTCCAGAACAGTCCCACTGTTGTAATAGTGTGATGTGTATCTTCTGACAGACTCTATGCTGAGTAAAGTCATGTTTTTATCCTAAAACGTTGTTCTACCAGAACCAAAGTGTGGATGCAGTCACTATTTAGAGCAGTCTAATCTCATTCACCCAGAACTATAATCTTGTGTGATTAAGTTCTGGGTCCATACATGTTAGAAACTACAGGTGAGTCACATGTTATTTGTTACAGCAGTTTCCATGGAAACATACAGAGGAGTTTATGCAAATCAACTCTTTCTGTCTTGACACATGAAGGAGGAGTCTCTGAAAACCTATTTAAAGCAGTCTGTCCTGACTCAGATCAACAGTCTCCAGTCTACCAACTGGTCTCTGAAATAACTATTTAAAGCAGTCTGTCCTGACTCAGATCAACAGTCTCCAGTCTACCAACTGGTCTCTGTAACTTCATCTTTGTCTCTGTGGTGTACAGTCTTCAGGTGATGATGGGGATATTGAATCATCTCTCTACTCTCCTCCTTCTCTCTCTCCTTCCTCCTGCTCTCTCTCATGTAGTGAAGAAGTTCAGTGATGTTCCACAGTGCAAGAGTTTCTTCCTGAAGGGGACAACTCCAAATCTCCCAGGTATTTTGGTTGGTGGGATATTCAAGGACGATGGCCCCTACAAGCCGATCTGCCAGAAGTACAAAAACTTCTACAGGTTTGCAACTCTCTACGACACATTCAACCGGATCCCTGTGTTCTCAGCCTACACCTTCACTGGTAATACAACGGGTCGACCAATAGATCGCTGGATGATCGAGCCTGGGGTAGGACTAATGTTTGTCATATAACATAACATGTGTATTTATTTACTGGTATATATCACAGACAGTTATGTTACCTAGTCAGTCCTGGATGATGGAGCCTCAGGTAGGACTAATGTTTGTCATATAACATAACATGTGTATTTATTTACTGGTATATATCACAGACAGTTGTGTTACCTAGTCAGTCCTGGATGATGGAGCCTCAGGTAGGACTAATGTTTGTCATATAACATAACATGTGTATTTATTTACTGGTATATATCACAGACAGTTATGTTACCTAGTCAGTCCTGGATGATGGAGCCTCAGGTAGGACTAATGTTTGTCATATAACATAACATGTGTATTTGTTTACTGCTGTATATCACAGACAGTTATGTTACAGAATATAGAACTACCACTATGGAGGGTATAGAGACTTGATTGTCTTGATTGTGAAACCCCCCAAAAAAAGAGAGGCTTTATTGTACAGAAAAGGGGGTTTATTGTACAGAAAACTTGTGAATGAATGATTGTTTCCTGCAGCTCGAAGGGGTAAACCGCACTGAAATGCAGATACAAGAGGGAGGCAGTTACAAACACCAGGCTGAGCAAAAGGACTATAAAAACTCAAAATATAGAGGGGTGAACAGAGGTCACCTCTTCCCAAGTTCACATGCTCATGACCTTGATACTCAGAAGTCCACCTTTACCCTGACCAACATCGTTCCCCAGGTGGTGTCCTTCAACGATGGCAGCTGGAAGACAATGGAGGGAAATGTCAGAGGAACTCTGAAGCTTAACTGTAAGGATGCTAACGACCAGATAAAAGCCTATGTGGTGACTGGAGCAGTTCCCAACAACAACAAAACCAAACTGAACAACCGAGTGAACATCCCGTATCTCATGTGGACAGCCTACTGCTGTGAAAACAAGAAGTACAAGAAGAACAAGAAGTGGATGGCCGGAGCATACTGGGGGGAGAACAAGAAGGGGACAGGGGCATTGGATCAACAAACCTTGGGAGCACTCGAAATCATGTTGAACAGATATTACAAAGGTAAAGATGGTCCTGTCAAGGTGTTCCCAGAAGATTGTCCAAGAGGTCCTAAACCTACCACTTCCTCCTAACCCAGTTGGAAGAATTCCTTCCGTAGTGAGGAATCTTTACAATTCCATGAGAAATAGTTCTGGAAGGTTCTTTGGATGATCTGGGTACAGATGCTCACACCATATCAACAAACTATCATTACTGTTAGACTAATGATTATCAGGGTTATGAGGGTTACAATGGTAATGGGGGTTGTAATGGTAATGGGGGTTGTAATGGTAATGAGGGTTATAATGGTAATGAGGGTTATAATGGTAATGAGGGTTGTAATGGTAATGAGGGTTATAATGGTAATGAGGGTTATAATGGTAATGAGGGTTGTAATGGTAATGAGGGTTGTAATGGTAATGAGGGTTGTAATGGTAATGAGGGTTATAATGGTAATGAGGGTTGTAATGGTAATGAGGGTTATAATGGTAATGAGGGTTATAATGGTAATGAGGGTTACATGTCAACATATGTACACTTTCAATTGTAATATTTTTCTCTTCTATGTCTATATATATGTCTATAGTCTATACTCTTCTCTCCCCTCTCTACCCATCTCTTCTATGTCTATATATATCTATAGTCTATACTCTTCTCTCCCCTCTCTACCCATCTCTTCTATGTCTATATATATCTATATTCTATACTCTTCTCTCCCCTCTCTACCCATCTCTTCTATGTCTATATATATCTATATTCTATACTCTTCTCTTCCCTCTCTGTCCATCTCTTCTATGTCTATATATCTATATTCTATACTCTTCTCTTCCCTCTCTGTCCATCTCTTCTATGTCTATATATATCTATAGTCTATACTCTTCTCTTCCCTCTCTGTCCATCTCTTCTATGTCTATATATATCTATATTCTATACTCTTCTCTTCCCTCTCTGTCCATCTCTTCTATGTCTATATATATCTATATTCTATACTCTTCTCTTCCCTCTCTGTCCATCTCTTCTCTGTTTATTTCAAATATAAAAAGTATGTAAGGGAACAGAATTCTATTTTAATAAATAAATACAGTTTAATTCCTTGATGATGTGCTGCCATTACTCTTGTTAATGTTAATAATTAGGCTTCCAGCAGGGCTGAGGTCAATTCCATTTCAATTCCAGTCAGTTCTAGAAGTACACTGGAAATCCATTTCTCTGCAATGCTTTTCAATGAGGAACATTTGGAATTGAAATAGAATTAACCCCAACCCTGGCCTACAGTTTGTCAGGTTGTGACTTCCTTATGACTGTTACCATGGAGATACTATTATATGTTCTGAATGTAATTCTATCACTGTTACCATAGAGATACTATTATATGTTCTGAATGTAATTCTATCACTGTTACCATAGAGATACTATTATATGTTCTGAATGTAATTCTATCACTGTTACCATAGAGATACTATTATATGTTCTGAATGTAATTCTATCACTGTTACCATAGAGATACTATTATATGTTCTGAATGTAATTCTATCACTGTTACCATAGAGATAATATTATATGTTCTGAATGTAATTCTATCACTGTTACCATAGAGATACTATTATATGTTCTGAATGTAATTCTATCCCTGTTACCATAGAGATACTATTATATGTTCTGAATGTAATTCTATCACTGTTACCATAGAGATACTATTATATGTTCTGAATGTAATTCTATCACTGTATGTATCCATCTTCTTCCCATCTGAAGGAATAAACATCTATAATGAATGAAGCCTGTGAGAGTCTGGTGTTTTGTTCTCATGCTGTTTAAATGTAACCAAGTGACTCCAAAATGTTCCAATTCAACATTAAACCACGTTATTTGAGCTAAAAATATAAATGATTGAACGTACTATTTTAGTTGTCAGTTATTCATTCAAACTTTGCCTTAACTATGTGTCCAACCAGTCCAGCATACCAGCTAGCTACCATGTCTCAAAACATACCTGGACCTGGTCAAGAATATACCATGTCTCTAAACATACCTGGAGCTGGTCAAGAAGCTACCATGTCTCAAAACATACCTGGAGCTGGTCAAGAAGCTACCATGTCTCTAAACATACCTGGAGCTGGTCAAGAAGCTACCATGTCTCAAAACATACCTGGACCTGGTCAAGAAGCTACCATGTCTCTAAACATACCTGGAGCTGGTCAAGAAGCTACCATGTCTCAAAACATACCTGGAGCTGGTCAAGAAGCTACCATGTCTCTAAACATACCTGGAGCTGGTCAAGAAGCTACCATGTCTCAAAACATACCTGGAGCTGGTCAAGAAGCTACCATGTCTCTAAACATACCTGGAGCTGGTCAAGAAGCTACCATGTCTCTAAACATACCTGGAGCTGGTCAAGAAGCTACCATGTCTCAAAACATACCTGGAGCTGGTCAAGAAGCTACCATGTCTCTAAACATACCTGGAGCTGGTCAAGAAGCTACCATGTCTCTAAACATACCTGGAGCTGGTCAAGAAGCTACCATGTCTCTAAACATACCTGGAGCTGGTCAAGAAGCTACCATGTCTCTAAACATACCTGGAGCTGGTCAAGAAGCTACCATGTCTCTAAACATACCTGGAGCTGGTCAAGAAGCTACCATGTCTCTAAACATACCTGGAGCTGGTCAAGAAGCTACCATGTCTTAAAACATACCTGGAGCTGGTCAAGAAGCTACCATGTCTCTAAACATACCTGGAGCTGGTCAAGAAGCTACCATGTCTCAAAACATACCTGGAGCTGGTCAAGAAGCTACCATGTCTCTAAACATACCTGGAGCTGGTCAAGAAGCTACCATGTCTCTAAACATACCTGGAGCTGGTCAAGAAGCTACCATGTCTCTAAACATACCTGGAGCTGGTCAAGAAGCTACCATGTCTCAAAACATACCTGGAGCTGGTCAAGAAGCTACCATGTCTCAAAACATACCTGGAGCTGGTCAAGAAGCTACCATGTCTCTAAACACACCTGGAGCTGGTCAAGAAGCTACCATGTCTCTAAACATACCTGGAGCTGGTCAAGAAGCTACCATGTCTCTAAACATACCTGGAGCTGGTCAAGAAGCTACCATGTCTCTAAACATACCTGGAGCTGGTCAAGAATCTACCATGTCTCTAAACATACCTGGAGCTGGTCAAGAAGCTACCATGTCTCTAAACATACCTGGAGCTGGTCAAGAAGCTACCATGTCTCTAAACATACCTGGAGCTGGTCTAGAAGCTACCATGTCTCTAAACATACCTGGAGCTGGTCAAGAAGCTACCATGTCTCTAAACATACCTGGAGCTGGTCAAGAAGCTACCATGTCTCTAAACATACCTGGAGCTGGTCAAGAAGCTACCATGTCTCAAAACATACCTGGAGCTGGTCAAGAAGCTACCATGTCTCTAAACATACCTGGAGCTGGTCAAGAAGCTACCATGTCTCAAAACATACCTGGAGCTGGTCAAGAAGCTACCATGTCTCTAAACATACCTGGAGCTGATCAAGAAGCTACCATGTCTCTAAACATACCTGGAGCTGGTCAAGAAGCTACCATGTCTCTAAACATACCTGGAGCTGGTCAAGAAGCTACCATGTCTCAAAACATACCTGGAGCTGGTCAAGAAGCTACCATGTCTCTAAACATACCTGGAGCTGGTCAAGAAGCTACCATGTCTCTAAACATACCTGGAGCTGGTCAAGAAGCTACCATGTCTCTAAACATACCTGGAGCTGGTCAAGAAGCTACCATGTCTCTAAACATACCTGGAGCTGGTCATGAAGCTACCATGTCTCTAAACATACCTGGAGCTGGTCAAGATGCTACCATGTCTCTAAACATACCTGGAGCTGGTCAAGAAGCTACCATGTCTCTAAACATACCTGGAGCTGGTCAAGAAGCTACCATGTCTCTAAACATACCTGGAGCTAGTCAAGAAGCTACCATGTCTCAAAACATACCTGGAGCTGGTCAAGAAGCTACCATGTCTCTAAACATACCTGGAGCTGGTCAAGAAGCTACCATGTCTCTAAACATACCTGGAGCTGGTCAAGAAGCTACCATGTCTCTAAACATACCTGGAGCTGGTCAAGAAGCTACCATGTCTCAAAACATACCTGGAGCTGGTCAAGAAGCTACCATGTCTCTAAACATACCTGGAGCTGGGCAAGAAGCTACCATGTCTCTAAACATACCTGGAGGTGGTCAAAATCCAGGCTGCATCACATCCTGCCGTGATTGGGAGTCCCACAGGGTGGCGCACAATTGGCCCAGCATCGTCCAGGTTTGGCCGGGGTAGGCCGTCATTGTAAATAAGAATTTGTTCTTTACCGACTTGCCTAGTTAATTAAAGGTTAAATTATTTAAAAAAGGATTTTCAAGCAGTGTTCTCAAATCATCTCACCAGCAGGTGGCAGCCTTGTTTCAGTTTTCAAACCTCCAATCCATGACCTCTGTGGACAGGACAGGTTTCAATTGATTGATTGATATATATATTTATATAAAATACATATTTTGTTTTTGGATGAATTTACCTCTGCCTAGATTCCTTTAATGGATTATTTGGCTTGAAGACCATTGCGATGCGTTTTTACCCATTGAAGACTATTCAGAAAGACTACAAAAACTACAAGTCTACTTCCTGGAATATGACGTGTCACTTTAGTAGTGAATAGAAAAGATATCTTGGATGAATATATTCATTTGAGACAGTTTCACACAACAGAAATTATCCTACAGAAACAGGAAATTGTTATGTTGTTTTTAATTAATGGACATTTTTCTAGGGGTTGTTAAAAAATTGTTTGGTCAAAAAAAGTATGACATTTTAAAGAAGAAAATACAAACTTTAGAAGCCTTTTTAACCTGGAATACATTACAAATTAGCATTTCATTCTGTGCAGGAAAATTCCTACAACAACAGGATGATCAAATTAAGATACGTCTCCTGTAGGTTTCACAGCAGTATTTCGTTCCAAGCAGGTTATGCAGTTTTTGCAGCAAACAAAAAGAAAATACCCTTTTACAATGTACAAAATACAAAAATATCATATCTGGTGTAAGAGATATGATGCAGAACGTATGTTCAGAGTGTCAAGATCCAGACGGGTTTGAGCGCTATCAGGAGTACCTTCCTTGGGAACCTAAATCTCGACAGAGTCACACAGACAGAATGACAGACAGACAGATGCACAGACATGTAGTGGTGAAGTTCAGTGACGTTGCAGATTGTGAGAAGTTCTTTATGGATAAGATAACTCCTTAGAGAACCATTGTCATGTTTTATCAGACCCAGCTCTGCCAGCTGAATTTAACAACCCACCACTTATTGTAAGTCGCTCTGGATAAGAGCGTCTGCTAAATGACTTAAATGTAAATGTAAATGTTGTATATAGGAGAGGTCGGGTAAATTTAAGAACCCACCCGTATTGTATATAGGAGAGGTCGGGTAAATTGAAGAACCCACCCGTATTGTATATAGGAGAGGTCGGGTAAATTTAAGAACCCACCACGTATTGTATATAGGAGAGGTCGGGTAAATTGAAGAACCCATCCCGTATTATATAAAGGAGAGGTCGCAATTTACGCGACAAATTGGTCCATGCCAAACTTCCAGCCACAAAAGAAAACGAGCCAGGCTCTTTTACGCCCTCTTCTGATTGGTAGCTATAAATGCAGATGCTGAGCCCAGTGCAACAATATGATGAAGTGTGAACGTTTCTGCCACCCACATACAGGAGAACGGTTCCAAATAAATGGCATCATTACGTGTTCCACCACCCATGTTATCTACATGATTAAATGTCCATGTGGGAGGTAAACACCACCCATGTTATCTACATGATTAAATGTCCATGTGGGTTGTGTTATGTAGGTAAACACCACCCATGTTATCTACATGATTAAATGTCCATGTGGGTTGTGTTATGTAGGTAAACACCACCCATGTTATCTACATGATTAAATGTCCATGTGGGCTGTGTTATGGAGGTAAACACCACCCATGTTATCTACATGATTAAATGTCCATGTGGGCTGTGTTATGTAGGTAAACACCACCCATGTTATCTACATGATTAAATGTCCATGTGGGTTGTGTTATGTAGGTAAACACCACCCATGTTATCTACATGATTAAATGTCCATGTGGGTTGTGTTATGTAGGTAAACACCACCCATGTTATCTACATGATTAAATGTCCATGTGGGTTGTGTTATGTAGGTAAACACCACCCATGTTATCTACATGATTAAATGTCCATGTGGGAGGTAAACACCACCCATGTTATCTACATGATTAAATGTCCATGTGGGCTGTGTTATGTAGGTAAACACCACCCATGTTATCTACATGATTAAATGTCCATGTGGGCTGTGTTATGTAGGTAAACACCACCCATGTTATCTACATGATTAAATGTCCATGTGGCCTGTGTTATGGAGGTAAACACCACCCATGTTATCTACATCATTAAATGTCCATGTGGGCTGTGTTATGGAGGTAAACACCACCCATGTTATCTACATGATTAAATGTCCATGTGGGCTGTGTTATGTAGGTAAACACCACCCATGTTATCTACATGATTAAATGTCCATGTGGGTTGTGTTATGGAGGTAAACACCACCCATGTTATCTACATGATTAAATGTCCATGTGGGTTGTGTTATGTAGGTAAACACCACCCATGTTATCTACATGATTAAATGTCCATGTGGGTTGTGTTATGTAGGTAAACACCACCCATGTTATCTACATCATTAAATGTCCATGTGGGTTGTGTTATGTAGGTAAACACCACCCATGTTATCTACATCATTAAATGTCCATATGGGCTGTGTTATGTAGGTAAACACCCACCCATGTTATCTACATCATTAAATGTCCATGTGGGTTGTGTTATGTAGGTAAACACCACCCATGTTATCTACATGATTAAATGTCCATGTGGGTTGTGTTATGTAGGTAAACACCACCCATGTTATCTACATGGTTAAATGTCCATGTGGGCTGTGTTATGTAGGTAAACACCACCCATGTTATCTACATCATTAAATGTCCATGTGGGCTGTGTTATGTAGGTAAACACCACCCATGTTATCTACATGATTAAATGTCCATGTGGGTTGTGTTATGTAGGTAAACACCACCCATGTTATCTACATCATTAAATGTCCATGTGGGCTGTGTTATGTAGGTAAACACCACCCATGTTATCTACATTATTAAATGTCCATGTGGGTTGTGTTATGTAGGTAAACACCACCCATGTTATCTACATGATTAAATGTCCATGGGGGTTGTGTTATGTAGGTAAACACCACCCATGTTATCTACATGATTAAATGTCCATGGGGGTTGTGTTATGTAGGTAAACACCACCCATGTTATCTACATGATTAAATGTCCATGTGGGCTGTGTTATGTAGGTAAACACCACCCATGTTATCTACATGATTAAATGTCCATGTGGGTTGTGTTATGTAAGTAAACACCACCCATGTTATCTACATGATTAAATGTCCATGTGGGTTGTGTTATGTAGGTAAACACCACCCATGTTATCTACATCATTAAATGTCCATGTGGGTTGTGTTATGTAGGTAAACACCACCCATGTTATCCACATGATTAAATGTCCATGGGGGTTGTGTTATGTAGGTAAACACCACCCATGTTATCTACATTATTAAATCTCCATGTGGGTTGTGTTATGGAGGTAAAACCTCTCGTTATCTCAGAGAATTAGTGAACATAAAGTTCAATCAGGAGTAACGACAGGGATTATCCAGTCGCAGTACATTGTAATGACCTACAACATGACATTAATACCTTTAGGTTGTGTGACAGAGAGAAAGTCAAGATATCAGACAGGGGAGGTGATATAACACTGAGCTAATGAGAATGTTTGGGGATTTTCACCCTCCAGACATGATTCTCTAAAGGTCTTAATGATGAAATGTCCATGCATGTTATGTTGTAAATGTGAACATGAATTAATGCCTCCACTTCAGACTACTCTGACGTTTCTTCTTGAACGGAACCCAATGATTAATGAAAACTTACTTGATGTCCTCATTGTGGGTTAACAGACGTGTTCAGGGCCAGCCCTCCCATTAGGCCGTCGCCTATGGCAGCACTTGAATTTGAGACGATATTTTGACAATTGTCTGTCGCCCTCCGTCGCCCCTGTTCGGTCACTACACCGCCCTCCGTCGCCCCTGTTCGGTCACTACACCGCCCGCGGCACCCCTGTTCGGTCACTACACCGCCCGCGGCGCCCCTGTTCGGTCACTACACCGCCCTCCGTCGCCCCTGTTCGGTCACTACACCGCCCTCCGTCGCCCCTGTTCGGTCACTGCACCGCCCTCCGTCGCCCCTGTTCGGTCACTACACCGCCCGCGGCGCCCCTGTTCGGTCACTACACCGCCCGCGGAGCCCCTGTTCGGTCACTACACCGCCCGCGGCGCCCCAGCCACCAGCTCATAGTGCTGCTACAGTTCCCTCCCCCACCCCATTCCCCCTTCTCCCGAAGTTCACTCACACTATCCTTGGTAGGAATGGTGAGGTGTGTCTTTATATGGGATTATACTATTGTGAAACATTAATAAATTAATCTGCCAAATAAATGAGGGGCAAGTGTGTGTGTGAGGAAGACGATTAGTGATTAAGGCAGTAGCCTAACCTAACCTGTTAACGTTAGTGATTAAGACAGTAGCCTAACCTAACCTGTTAACGTTAGATAGCTACTACTAGTGGATATAATTTTAGATAAAAGTCATCTATAGACATTTCAAATAATTTGCTGACACACAAAAAATAGCACGAATATTTTTTTTTTTTAAACAATGACAAAAGAGGCACAATCTCTAAACCAAAGAAATTCTCTGGTGAAATGTATCAGTGTGCAGCAATGTCCATCAGCCGGTGTGGAGAATTACAAGCCTACGAGGACAGGCCATTCATTCACCGAGAACGACGAGCCCCCGTTAGCTGATTCTAGCAGCGAAGAGGACAAACCGGAGGAGTCCGA
The DNA here is from genome assembly GCF_029448725.1 of Salvelinus fontinalis. Classification (NCBI taxonomy): domain Eukaryota; kingdom Metazoa; phylum Chordata; class Actinopteri; order Salmoniformes; family Salmonidae; genus Salvelinus; species Salvelinus fontinalis. Next base: position 46,415 of record NW_026600533.1, read on the forward strand.
GCCATGCACTTCCACCGATGATGACAGCTCTCTGGCTGGACAAGAACAGGTGGTCGCACCAGACCTAGCTACACCTCCAAACAATGCCGGTGAAGACCCTACTATCTTGGATCCAGACTCAGATTCGTCGCTCCCCGTCCCCGGTGACAGTGGTGGTGCTGCTGCTAAATCCGACTCCCAGACAAAAATCATAGAAGATCCCGGTGAGTGGCCAAAATATATGAATGGATCTTTACGGGATATGTTAGTGCAGGCTGTGCCACATCAGGATAAGGAGGGGAATTTACCAAGAGATGAGGGGCAACGAACGTTTTCGGTGGCTAACTACAATAGGAGGATGGCGAACGGGGAGAGAGTGGAGAGACCAAGGCTTGTCTATTCCAAGCAAAACGATGCAGACTTCTGTTTTTGCTGCAAACTTTTTTCACACAAGTCCAAATCTGCGCTGGTCAGGGATGGAACCAGGGACTGGAAGAGTCAGTGTCACCTCCTCAGCCTCTCATGAGAAGTCACATGACCACCCAGATAGTTTCCAGAGTTGGAGGGAGCTGGAGATCAGGCTGGTGTCCAAGCAAACTCACATGATTTGATTTCAGGACCCTGGACAGCTACCGAGAGAAAACATCGCTGACTGCAATGCAGCACCACAGCAGAGGAAAGAGGCCACTCTACACAATAAATACATGATGGTGTTGGACCATCACATTCAATATGGAAATAAATGAAATTCGTTAAGGCTGGGTCATTGACAGAAAGCTTATTTCACACTGCTCCAGCGAAACGAGGGCGCCATGCATTCATAACGAGGCTCGTCATGCATTTATAAAGAGGCCCACCCATTTATAACGAGGCCCACCCATTTATAACGAGGCCCACCCATTTATAACGAGGCCCACCCATTTATAAAGAGGCCCACCCATTTATAACGAGGCCCACCATGCATTTATAAAGAGGCCCACCCATTTATAACGAGGCTCACCATGCATTTATAACGAGGCCCACCCATTTATAACGAGGCCCACCCATTTATAACGAGGCCCACCATGCATTTATAACGAGGCCCACCATGCATTTATAACGAGGCCCACCATGCATTTATAACGAGGCCCACCATGCATTTATGACGAGGCCCACCATGCATTTATGACGAGGCCCACCCATTTATAACGAGGCCCACCATGCATTTATAACGAGGCCCACCCATTTATAACGAGGCCCACCCATTTATAACGAGGCCCACCCATTTATAACGAGGACCACCCATTTATAACGAGGCCCACCATGCATTTATAACGAGGCCCACCCATTTATAACGAGGCCCACCCATTTATAACGAGGCCCACCCATTTATAACGAGGCCCACCCATTTATAACGAGGCCCACCCATTTATAACGAGGCCCACCCATTTATAACGAGGCCCACCCTTTTATAACGAGGCCCACCCATTTATAACGAGGCCCACCCATTTATAACGAGGCCCACCCTTTTATAACGAGGCCCACCATGCATTTATGAAAGCGCTTGTTTCCAAAGCTCAAATGATCTTACTGTGTTTTACAGTTCTACAGGAATATTAAAATATATGTTAAATATGTTATATAAAAGTTTTATTTTTATTGTAATTGTAACAATTATGGGGTCATACCATGTGTAATAACAGCTGGGATATTATTAATTAGAAACTCGTTTTCCTACTGTAGGTAGTAGGTTGCATAGTGACAGCAACATTGTAACTCTCCGATGCAGCGGTTAAAGTGAAACTCCCTTCTGCCTGGTAAGGAACCTCCTATATGTACACGCGTCCACCCAACATGTTAACGGTCAGAAACACACAATTACACAGATAATTGGAGCTTATTTCTTCATCCTCCAATAAATAAGTGGTAAGACTTCCTGTTTGACGGACACAATTATCCTCCATAGATGTCGGTATAGACAAATACTACAATACTGTCGCAAGTACTGATTAAATACCTCCGTGTCTGTATCTATATCTATTGTTTGCTTCATATTTGTAAATAAATACATAAAACGTATCCAGATGATATCAAGCGTTCTATAACAATGCTTAACTCTGTGACGTCTTATGGTAGAAACAAACTCTAAAATGCCCGAGAAAGACGGGACTCCGATGCATATGGAGATATATTGATTCCTCTCTATGACAATCTGAAGCTGAGCTGCAGCTTATAATATTCGAAGAGATACAAAAAAACTGACTCTACTATTCTGTCCTTATTGAGTTTTTCTCTTTCTGAAAAGAGAATATATTTGTTTAAACCCAGGCAGCTTTTAGTGAAGCACTTCTGTTGTTGGGTTTTACAAGGGACGAGAAGCCAGCGGTTGAAGCTTACAGTTTTCTGCGTCAGTGGAGCCTCTGTCTGGGTGGAAAGGTCACTTTTGAAAGTGCCAAGTTTAGATCCATGAGGATGTCTAAGATGTAATTATTTTTGTCTCGTCCTGGGTGGCAGAACAACCAGGCCACTGGTGATTTTATCAATGTAATCAGATTAAAAATACAAGGCTATTTTACTGACATTGAACTGATTATATACCCTACTATCCAGATATGTTAAAATGGTGTTTAATTTGTAGCAGAGGACTATTAATTGGGCTGCTATTATGTTCTGTTCCTCCGACGTTAAGCTGAGAAAAAATGGACCCAAACACATTGGGGGGGGGGGGGGGGGGGGGGCAGAACGTCCAGGTCCGGGGCAGAACGTCAAGGTCCGGGGCAGAGCGTCCAGGTCCGGTCCTGGACGTGTTTAATACGTTTTATGTACACACTTTATTAGAATACTTATGAAATGCACATTGTTATATTTGGTATTTTGGTAATATTTGTTTATATCCCCTCGACTCCAACCCCTTTTGTTGCAAAGGGTGCAAACGACTAACACTCACAAAGCTCTGACGAAGGCCTTGAGGCCGATACGGAAAGCCGAATAAAGAGCAGTGAAACTAGCAAGAGCAGTGTGCGGGTTTCTCCTTTTTTTATCAGTTTAACAACGTATAAAACACAACATTATTCAGAATATCAGATAACAGGACTTATTATCCAGCTGTGTATTGTTAGGTCAAATCAAAATCAAATCAAATCAAATCAAATCAAATTTTATTAGTCACATACACATGGTTAGCAGATGTTAATGCGAGTGTAGCGAAATGCTTGTGCTTCTAGTTCCGACAATGCAGTAATAACCAACAGTAATCTAACCTAACAATTCCACACTACTACCTTACACACACACACAAGTGTAAAGGGATAAAGAATATGTACATAAAGATATATGAATGAGTGGTGGTACAGAACGGCATGGCAGATGCAGTAGATGGTATAGAGTACGGTATATACGTATGAGATGAGTACTGTAGGGTATGTAAACATAAAGTGGCATAGTTTAAAGTGGCTAGTGGTACATGTATTGCATAAAGATGGCAAGATGCAGTAGATGATATAGAGTACAGTATATACATATGAGATGGGTAATGTAGGGTATGTAAACATTGTATTAAGTGGCATTGCTTAAAGTGGCTAGTGGTACATTTTTACATAATTTCCATCAATTCCCATTTTTAAAGTGGCTGGAGTTGAGTCAGTATGTTGGCAGCGGCCGCTAAATGTTAGTGGTGGCTGTTTAACAGTCTGATGGCCTTGAGATAGAAGCTGTTTTTCAGTCTCTCGGTCCCTGCTTTGATGCACCTGTAGTGACCTCGCCTTCTGGATGATAGCGGGGTGAACAGGCAGTGGCTTGGGTGGTTGTTGTCCTTGATGATCTTTATGGCCTTCCTGTGACATCGGGTGGTGTAGGTGTCCTGGAGGGCAGGTAGTTTGCCCCTGGTGATGCGTTCTGCAGACCTCACTACCCTCTGGAGAGCCTTACGGTTGTGGGCGGAGCAGTTGCCGTACCAGGCGGTGATACAGCCCGACAGGATGCTCTCGATTGTGCATCTGTAGAAGTTTGTGAGTGCTTTTGGTGACAAGCCGAATTTCTTCAGCCTCCTGAGGTTGAAGAGGTGCTGCTGCGCCTTCTTCACAACGCTGTCTGTGTGGGTGGACCAATTCAGTTTGTCCGTGATGTGTACACCGAGGAACTTAAAACTTTCCACCTTCTCCACTACTGACCCGTCGATGTGGATAGGGGGGTGCTCCCTCTGCTGTTTCCTGAAGTCCACAATCATCTCCTTTGTTTTGTTGACGTTGAGTATGAGGTTATTTTCCTGACACCACACTCCGAGGGCCCTCACCTCCTCCCTGTAGGCCGTCTCGTCGTTGTTGGTGATCAAGCCTACCACTGTAGTGTCATCCGCAAACTTGATGATTGAGTTGGAGGCGTGCATGGCCACGCAGTCGTGGGTGAACAGGGAGTACAGGAGAGGGCTCAGAACGCACCCTTGTGGGGCCCCAGTGTTGAGGATCAGCGGGGTGGAGATGTTGTTACCTACCCTCACCACCTGGGGGCGGCCCGTCAGGAAGTCCAGGACCCAGTTGCACAGGGCGGGGTCGAGACCCAGGGTCTCGAGCTTGATGACGAGTTTGGAGGGTACTATGGTGTTAAATGCTGAGCTGTAATCGATGAACAGCATTCTCACATGGGTATTCCTCTTGTCCAGATGGGTTAGGGCAGTGTGCAGTGTGGTTGCGATTGCGTCGTCTGTGGACCTATTGGGTCGGTAAGCAAATTGGAGTGGGTCTAGGGTGTCCGGTAGGGTGGAGGTGATATGGTCCTTGACTAGTCTCTCAAAGCACTTCATGATGACGGAAGTGAGTGCTACGGGGCGGTAGTCGTTTAGCTCAGTTACCTTAGCTTTCTTGGGAACAGGAACAATGGTGGCCCTCTTGAAGCATGTGGGAACAGCAGACTGGGATAAGGATTGATTGAATATGTCCGTAAACACACCAGCCAGCTGGTCTGCGCATGCTCTGAGGACGCGGCTGGGAATGCCGTCTGGGCCTGCAGCCTTGCGAGGGTTAACACGTTTAAATGTTTTACTCACCTCGGCTGCAGTGAAGGAGAGCCCGCAGGTTTTGGTAGGGGGCCGTGTCAGTGGCACTGTATTGTCCTCAAAGCGGGCAAAAAAGTTGTTTAGCCTGTCTGGGAGCAAGACATCCTGGTCCTCGACGGGGCTGGTTTTCTTTTTGTAATCCGTGATTGACTGTAGACCCTGCCACATACCTCTTGTGTCTGAGCTGTTGAATTTCGACTCGATTTTGTCTCTGTACTGAGACTTAGCCTGTTTGATTGCCTTGCGGAGAGAATAGCTACACTGTTTGTATTCGGTCATGCTTCCGGTCACCTTGCCCTGGTTAAAAGCAGTGGTTCGCGCTTTCAGTTTCACGCGAATGCTGCCGTCAATCCACGGTTTCTGGTTTGGGAATGTTTTTATCGTTGCTGTGGGTACGACATCGTCAATGCACTTCCTAATGAACTCGCTCACCGAATCAGCATATTCGTCAATATTGTTGTTGGACGCGATGCGGAACATATTCCAATCCGCGTGATCGAAGCAGTCTTGAAGCGTGGATTCAGATTGGTCGGACCAGCGTTGAACAGACCTGAGCGCGGGAGCCTGTTGTTTGAGTTTCTGTTTGTAGGCTGGAATCAACAAAATGGAGTCGTGGTCAGCTTTTCCGAAAGGGGGGCGGGGGAGGGCCTTATAAGCGTCGCGGAAATTAGTATAACAATGGTCTAGTGTTTTTCCAGCCCTGGTAGCACAATCGATATGCTGATAGAATTTAGGGAGTTTTGTTTTTAGATTAGCCTTGTTAAAATCCCCAGGTACGATGAATGCAGCCTCAGGGTGTGTGGTTTCCAGTTTACAAAGAGTCAGATAAAGTTCGTTCAGGGCCATCGATGTGTCTGCTTGGGGGGGAATGTATACGGCTGTGATTATGATTGACGAGAATTCCCTTGGTAGATAATGCGGTCGACATTTGATTGTGAGGAGTTCTAGATCAGGTGAACAGAACGACTTGAGTTCTTGTGTGTTGTTATGATGATCACACCACTTCTCGTTAATCATAAGGTAGCTCTGGTCCAGGGTGTTATATCCATCAGGACGGTTCAGCACCATCAAGATGCACGTCACACCCTGGACCAGAGCTAATCATTAGGACGTAGTGCAACAACATATTCCAGTTAGATACGTCCCTAATGGTCCCCTATTCCCTTTATAGTGCACTACAATAGGGTACCATTTGGGAAGGAATTAAGTTCGTTCTTACAACAAAGAACCACTGGGAGGCGACAGACAACAGTAGACAACTCTGTACAATAGAAAATAAATACATAAATAAATTACTTTATAATGCCATTCACTGCAGTCAGTCAGTCAGTCAGTCAGTCAGTCAGTCAGTCAGTCAGTCAGTCAGTCAGTCAGTCAGTCAGTCAGTCAGTCAGTCAGTCAGTCAGTCAGTCAGTCAGTCAGTCTGTCTGTCTGTCTGTCTGTCTGTCTGTCTGTCTGTCTGTCTGTCTGTCTGTCTGTCTGTGTGTGTGTGTGTGTCAGTATGACTCCAGTTACAATGAAAATCACTTTGTTCAACAGACCTGGAGATATTTATTGGTTTCTGATGGATCAGCAAAGTGATTGGTGACAGATTGGTAACATGGTGAGTACAGGGTTCTCCATGTTTTCTCCCAGGTCAGTGATGTATTGCTTCGTCCCAAATGGAACCCTATTCCCTATGTAGTGCTCTACTTTAGACCAAGGCCTATTTAAACCCTATTCCCTATGTAGTGCACTACTTTAGACCAGGACCTATTTGACCATTATTCCCTATGTAGTGCACTACTTTAGACCAGGTCCTATTTGAACCCTATTCCCTATGTAGTGCTCTACTTTAGACCAGGACCTATTTGACCATTATTCCCTATGTAGTGCACAACTTTAGACCAGGGCCTATTTGACCATTATTCCCTATGTAGTGCACTACTTTAGACCAGGGCCTATTTGACCCCTATTCCCTATGGAGTGCACTACCTTAGACCAGGACCTATTTGACCATTATTCCCTATGTAGTGCACTACTTTAGACCAGTGCCTATTTGCCCACTATTCCCCATGTAGTGCACTTCTTTAGACCAGGGCCTATTTGACCATTATTCCCCATGTAGTGCACTACTTTAGACCAGGGCCTATTTGACCACTATTCCCTATGTAGTGCACTACTTTAGACCAGGACCTGCACTACATAAGGAATAGGGTGCCATTTGGGACACAAGCACTAAGAATGGTTATTATTCCAGACAATGCAGGGCTGCGTTCAGTACACTAAACTAAATAATATGTTCAGTACATTAAACTAAATAGTGTGTTCAGTACATTAAACTAAATAGTATGTTCAGTACATTAAACTATATAGTATGTTCAGTACATTAAACTAAATAGTATGTTCAGTACATTAAACTAAATAGTATGTTCAGTACATTAAACTAAATAGTATGTTCAGTACATAAAACTAAATAGTATGTTCAGTACATTAAACTAAATAGTATGTTCAGTACATTACACTAAATAGTATGTTCAGTACATTAAACTATATAGTATGTTCAGTACATTAAACTATATAGTATGTTCAGTACATTAAACTAAATAGTATGTTCAGTACATTAAAACTAAATAGTATGTTCAGTACATTAAACTAAATAGTATGTTCAGTACATTAAACTAAATAGTATGTTCAGTACATTAAACTAAATAGTATGTTCAGTACATTAAACTAAATAGTATGTTCAGTACATTAAACTAAATAGTATGTTCAGTACATTAAACTATATAGTATGTTCAGTACATTAAACTATATAGTATGTTCAGTACATTAAACTAAATAGTATGTTCAGTACATTAAACTAAATAGTATCTTCAGTACATTAAACTATATAGTATGTTCAGTACATTAAACTATATAGTATGTTCAGTACATTAAACTATATAGTATGTTCAGTACATTAAACTAAATAGTATGTTCAGTACATTAAAACTAAATAGTATGTTCAGTACATTAAACTATGTAGTATGTTCAGTACATTAAACTAAATAGTATTTTCAGTACATAACTAAATAGTATGTTCAGTACATTAAACTAAATAGTATGTTCAGTACATTAAACTAAATAGTATGTTCAGTACATTAAACTAAATAGTATGTTCAGTACATTAAACTATATAGTATGTTCAGTACATTAAAACGTAATGGAGCGTTCAGTTGAATAGAAATGGTGCTGTACTTGTCACGTTCCTGACCTGTTTTCTCTTGTTTTTGTATGTGTTTAGTTGGTCAGGGCGTGAGTTGGGGTGGGCATTCTATGTATTGTGTTTCTATGTTGGGTTTAATGTGTTGCCTGATTAGGAGAGCAGAGGCAACCAGAGAGAGGAACCGGCGTTATGAGGGTACGCGACTAGCACGGAAGCCTGTGAGTCAAGCCCAAACATTTCTTGGGGGGGGGGAGGCTACAAGGGAGTGTGGCGAAGTCAGGTAGGAGACCTGCGCCAACTCCCCGAGCTTACCGTGGAGAGCGAGAGTACGGGCAGACACCGTGTTACACAGTAGAGCGCATGGTGTCTCCTGTACGTGTGCATAGCCCGGTGCAGGTTATTCCACCTCGCCGCACTGGCAGGGCTAGATTGGGTATTGAGCCAGGTGCCATGAAGCCGGCTCAACGCGTCTGGTCTCCAGTGCGTCTCCTCGGGCCGGCATACATGGCACCAGCCTTACGCATGGTGTCCCCGGTTCGCCTACACAGCCCAGTGCGGGTTATTCCACCTCCCAGCACTGGTCGGGCTACGGGGAGCATACAACCAGGTAAGGTTGGGCAGGCTCAGTGCTCAAGGGAGCCAGTACGCCTGCACGGTCCGGTATTTCCGGCGCCACCTCCCCGCCCCAGCCCAGTACCACCAGTGCCTACACCAGGCACCAGGCTTCCTGTGCGTCTCCAGAGCCCTGTTCCTCCTCCACGCACTAGCCCTGTGGTGCGTGTCTCCAGCCTATTACCACCAGTGCCTACACCACGCACCAAGCCTCCTGTGCGTCTCCAGAGTCCTGTGCATCCTGTTGCTGCTCCCCGCACTAGCCCTGAGATGCGTGTCCCCAGCCCGGTACCACCAGTTCCGGCACCACGCACTAGGCCTAATGTGCGTCTCCAGGGTCCAGTATGCCCTGTTCCTTCTCCCCGCACTAGCCTTCAGGTGCGTGTCCCCAGCCCGGTACCACCAGTTCCGGCACCACGCACCAGGCCTACAGTGCGCCTCAGCCGGCCAGAGTCTGCCGTCTGCCCAACGCCGTCTGAGCTGTCCGTCTGCCAAGCGCCGCCTGAACTGCCCGTCTGTCCTGAGCCTTCAAAGCCGCCCGTCTGCACTGAGCCTTCAAACCCGCCCGTCTGTCCTGAGCCTTCAGAGCCGTCCGCCAGACAGGAGCCGCTAGAGCCGTCCGCCAGACAGGAGCCGCCAGAGCCGTCCGCCAGACAGGAGCCGCCAGAGCCGTCCGCCAGACAGGAGCCGCCAGAGCCTTCCGCCAGACAGGAGCCGCCAGAGCCTTCCGCCAGACAGGGGCAGCCAGAGCCGTCAGCCAGCCATGACCAGCCAGAGCCGTCAGCCGGCCAGCCAGAGCCGTCCCTCGGTCCGGAGCTGCCGTCCCTCAGTCCGGAGCTGCCGTCCCTCAGTCCGGAGCTGCCGTCCCTCAGTCCGGAGCTGCCGTCCCTCAGTCCGGAGCTGCCGCTCTCAGTCCGGAGCTGCCGTCCCTCAGTCCGGAGCTGCCGTCCCTCAGTCCGGAGCTGCCGTCCCTCAGTCCGGAGCTGCTGTCCCTCAGTCCGGAGCTGCCCCTTAGTCCGGAGCTTCCCCTCATTCCGGTGCTGCCCCTTAGTCCGGTGCTGCCCCTTAGTCCAGTGGGGTTAATTTGGAGGGTGGTCATTGGGAGGAGGCTACAAAAGCGGGGATTGACTATGGTGGGGTGGGGACCACGCCCAGAGCCTGAGCCGCCACCGTGGACAGATGCCCACCCAGACCCTCCCCTAGACTTGGTGGTGCGCCCGGAGTTCGCACCTTGAGGGGGGGGTTATGTCACGTTCCTGACCTGTTTTCTCTTGTTTTTGTATGTGTTTAGTTGGTCAGGGCGTGAGTTGGGGTGGGCATTCCATGTATTGTGTTTCTATGTTGGGTTTAATGTGTTGCCTGATATGGTTCTCAATTAGAGGCAGGTGTTTGACGTTTCCTCTGATTGAGAACCATATAAAGGTAGGCTGTTCTCACTGTTTGTTTGTGGGCGATTGTTTTCCGTGTCTGTATGTATGTTCGTACCACACGGGACTGTAGCGTTTGTTTGTAGTCTGTACCTGATCGTGCGTTCTTCGTGTATTTGTAAGTTCTCATGTTTTAGGTCAGTCTACGTCGTTTATTTGTTTTGTAGTTTGTTTAAGAGTTTCCGTGTTTCGTCGTTCTGTTAATAAATATTCATTATGTCTTCATCACCCGCTGCGCCTTGGTCCGCTCATTCACCACAAGACGACCGTTACAGTACTGACTCCAACCCCATTCGATGCAATGTCTACATAAGGGTGCAAACGACTAACACTCACAGAGCTCTGACGAAGGCCTTGAGGCCGATACGGAAAGCTGAATAAAGAGCAGTGATACTAGCAAGAGCAGTGTGCGGGTTTCTCCTTTTTTTATCAGTTTAACAACGTATAAAACACAACATTATTCAGAATATCAGATAACAGGACTTATTATCCAGCTGTGTATTGTTAGGTAGCTCTGGTCCAGGGTGTTATATCCATCAAGACGGTTCAGCACCATCAAGATGCACGTCACACCCTGGACCAGAGCTAATCATTAGGACGTAGTGCAACAACATATTCCAGTTAAAAACGTCCCTAATGGTCCCCTATTCTCTTTATAGTGCACTACAATAGGGTACCATTTGGGACGGAAATAAGTTCGTTCTTACAACAAAGAACCACTGGGGGGCGACAGACAACAGTAGACAACTCTGTACAATAGAAAATAAATACATAAATAAATTACATTATAATGACAATCACTGCAGACAGTGTGTGTGTGTGTGTGTGTGTGTGTGTGTGTGTGTGTGTGTGTGTGTGTGTGTGTGTGTGTGTGTGTGTGTGTGTGTGTGTGTGTGTGTGTGTGTGTGTGTGTGTGTGTGTGTGTGTGTGTGTGTGTGTGTGTGTGTGTGTCAGTATGACTCCAGTTACAATGAAAATCACTTTGTTCAACAGACCTGGAGATATTTATTGATTTCTGATGGATCAGCAAAGTGATTGGTGACAGATTGGTAACATGGTGAGTACAGGGTTCTCCATGTTTTCTCCCAGGTCAGTGATGTATTGCTTCGTCCCATATGGAACCCTATTCCCTATGTAGTGCACTACTTTAGACCAGGGCCTATTTGAACCCTATTCCATATGTACTGCACTACTTTAGACCAGGGCCTATTTGACCATTATTTCCTATGTAGTGCACTACTTTAGACCAGGGCCTATTTGACCATTATTCCCTATGTAGTGCACTACTTTAGACCAGGACCTATTTGAACCCTATTCCCTATGTAGTGCACTACTTTAGACCAGGGCCTATTTGAACCACTATTCCCTATGTAGTGCTCTACTTTAGACCAGGACCTATTTGACCATTATTCCCTATGTAGTGCACTACTTTAGACCAGGACCTATTTGAACCCTATTCCCTATGTAGTGCACTACTTTAGACCAGGGCCTATTTGAACCACTATTCCCTATGTAGTGCACTACTTTAGACCAGGACCTGCACTACATAAGTATGATATAAGTAATGGAGTAACGCTCGTCTTCCTCCTCGTCTGAGAAGGAGCAAGGATCGGACCAAAATGCAGCGTGGCTTGAATACATACTTTTAATATTATCAACGAAGACGAAAAAACACTTGATAAACTACAAAACAACAAACAAAGGAACGAAGACGATACAGTCCTGTAACGTGAACACTAAACACTGGTACACTGAAACAGGAACAAACGAACGAAACGAAACAGTACTGCGTGGCGAACACAGACACAGCAACATTCACCCACAAACAAACAGTGAGAACAGCCTACCTTAATATGGTTCTCAATCAGAGGAAACGTAAAACACCTGTCCCTGATTGAGAACCATATCAGGCTAGTTGACAATGAACCCAACATAGAAACACATAACATAGAATGCCCACCCAGCTCACGTCCTGACAAAAGACAAAACAAAGGAAATAAGGTCAGGAACGTGACAAGTATATTAAACTAAATAGTATGTTCAGTACATTAAACTAAATAGTATGTTCAGTACTTTAAACTAAATAGTATGTTCAGTACATTATACTAAATAGTATGTTCAGTACATAACTAAATAGTATGTTCAGTACATTAAACTAAATAGTATGTTCAGTACATTAAACTAAATAGTATGTTCAGTACATTAAACTAAATAGTATGTTCAGTACATTAAACTAAATAGTATGTTCAGTACATTAAAACTAAATAGTATGTTCAGTACATTAAATCGTAATGGAGCGTTCAGTTGAATAGAAGTGCTGTACTGAACAACCAGCTGAAGAAACGGAGAGCGGTTGGGTGAAACTGAAAGCCCGAACCACCACATTTAACCATGGCAAGGCGACTGGTAATATGGCAGAGTATAAACAGTGCAGTTATTCACTTCACAAGGCAATCAAACCCAGCTAAACGTCATTATAGAGATAAAGTGGAGTCGCAATTCAACATCTCAGACATGAGACGTTTGTGACAGGGACTACAGACAATCACGAACTACAAAAGGAAAACCAGCAACGTCGCCGAGACAGATGTCTTGCTTCCGGACAGGATAAACACATTCTTTGCACGCTTTGAGGACTTCCTGACGGGCCGTCCCCAGGTGGTGAAGGTAGGAAACATCACCTCCACTCCGCTGATCTTCAACACTGGGGCACCACAAGGGTGCGTGCTCAGCCCCCTCCTGTACTCCCCGCTCACCCATGACTGCGTGGCCAAGCACGCCTCCAACTCAATCATCAAGTTTGCAGATGACACAACAGTAGTAGGCTTGATTACCAACGATGATGAGACAGCCTACAGGGAGGAGGTGAGGGCTCTGGGAGTGTGATGCCTGGGAAACAACCTCTCACCCAACGTCAACAAAACATCAACCACCCGAGCCACTGCCTCTTCACCCTGCTACCATCCAGAAGGCGAGGTCAGTACAGGTGCATCAAGCTGGGACCTAGAGACTGAAAAACAGCTTCTATCTCAAGGCCATCAGACTGTTAAACAGCCATCACTAGCACATTAGAGGCTGCTGCCAATAGACATAGATTACGAATCACTGGCCACTTTAATAATGTTTACATATATCTGGCATTACTCATCTCATATGTATATGCTGTTTTCAACACTCTTCTACAGTATCTTAGTCACTTAACAAATCCACTCAGTCTTTCAAAAAGTTGCTGCTGGCTTATCAGCTTTTTCCTTTTTTTATAGTCCTGGTCCTCAGAACGTTTACTGGGATCTATTTACATTTTGGACAGTGTTCCACGTACTGGAAACAGATTATTGTTTTAGATGACATTACCTTCATCCTTAAGTCACTGGTGTTATTCACACTATCAAGTTAAGACATAGTGATTGGTAATCGTCAAAAACTTGTCTTTTTCAATTATTCATACCTCTGTTCCAAATGTTCCCACTGTGTCCTTTACAGCCTGAGTTCAGTGAATAGCACTCACTTTCACTGGTGGCTTATCAATGTGTCCTTTACAGCCTGAATACAGTGAATACCACTCACTTTCACTGGTGGCTTATCAATGTGTCCTTTACAGCCTGAATACAGTGAATACCACTCACTTTCACTGGTGGCTTATCAATGTGTCCTTTACAGCCTGAATACAGTGAATACCACTCACTTTCACTGGTGGCTTATCAATGTGTCCTTTACAGCCTGAGTTCAGTGAATACCGCTCACTTTCACTGGTGGCTTATCAATGTGTCCTTTACAGCCTGAATACAGTGAATACCACTCACTTTCACTGGTGGCTTATCAATGTGTCCTTTACAGCCTGAATACAGTGAATACCACTCACTTTCACTGGTGGCTTATCAATGGGTCCTTTACAGCCTGAGTTCAGTGAATACCGCTCACTTTCACTGGTGGCTTATCAATGTGTCCTTTACAGCCTGAATACAGTGAATACCACTCACTTTCACTGGTGGCTTATCAATGTGTCCTTTACAGCCTGAATACAGTGAATACCACTCACTTTCACTGGTGGCTTATCAATGTGTCCTTTACAGCCTGAGTTCAGTGAATACCGCTCACTTTCACTGGTGGCTTATCAATGTGTCCTTTACAGCCTGAATACAGTGAATACCACTCACTTTCACTGGTGGCTTATCAATGTGTCCTTTACAGCCTGAATACAGTGAATACCACTCACTTTCACTGGTGGCTTATCAATGGGTCCTTTACAGCCTGAGTTCAGTGAATACCGCTCACTTTCACTGGTGGCTTATCAATGTGTCCTTTACAGCCTGAATACAGTGAATACCACTCACTTTCACTGGTGGCTTATCTATGTGTCCTTTACAGCCTGAGTTCAGTGAATACCACTCACTTTCACTGGTGGCTTATCTATGTGTCCTTTACAGCCCGAGTTCAGTGAATACCACTCACTTTCACTGGTGGCTTATCAATGTGTCCTTTACAGCCTGAATACAGTGAATACCACTCACTTTCACTGGTGGCTTATCAATGTGTCCTTTACAGCCTGAGTTCAGTAAATACCACTCACTTTCACTGGTGGCTTATCAATGTGTCCTTTACAGCCTGAGTTCAGTGAATACCGCTCACTTTCACTGGTGGCTTATCTATGTGTCCTTTACAGCCTGAATACAGTGAATACCACTCACTTTCACTGGTGGCTTATCTATGTGTCCTTTACAGCCTGAGTTCAGTGAATACCACTCACTTTCACTGGTGGCTTATCTATGTGTCCTTTACAGCCTGAATACAGTGAATACCACTCACTTTCACTGGTGGCTTATCTATGTGTCCTTTACAGCCTGAATACAGTGAATACCACTCACTTTCACTGGTGGCTTATCAATGTGTCCTTTACAGCCTGAGTTCAGTGAATACCACTCACTTTCACTGGTGGCTTATCTATGTGTCCTTTACAGCCTGAATACAGTGAATACCACTCACTTTCACTGGTGGCTTATCAATGTGTCCTTTACAGCCTGAGTTCAGTGAATACCACTCACTTTCCCTGGTGGCTTATCAATGTGTCCTTTACAGCCTGAATACAGTGAATACCACTCACTTTCACTGGTGGCTTATCAATGTGTCCTTTACAGCCTGAGTTCAGTGAATACCACTCACTTTCCCTGGTGGCTTATCAATGTGTCCTTTACAGCCTGAGTTCAGTGAATACCGCTCACTTTCACTGGCGGCTTATCAATGTGTCCTTTACAGCCTGAATACAGTGAATACCACTCACTTTCACTGGTGGCTTATCAATGTGTCCTTTACAGCCTGAGTTCAGTGAATACCGCTCACTTTCACTGGCGGCTTATCAATGGGTCCACAGCAAGCTTATCTTTAACCCAAACACCAGATGGCAGCTTCTCATTTAAGGTATTGTAGCTCTCAAGACTAGTTTCTGTCTCGATCAACATGTATTATAACTGGGCTGGCACTGCCTATCAGTCCACTGTCATTGGAGTGCTCTGTCCATTATGAGTCACCTGAGACAGGATAGACCAGGTGTGTTTGCTAGATGGGGTGGATGGGGGGAAAGTGTAACACCAATCAGGCACCCGAGGACTGGAATTGTCCAGTTCTGGGACTGACAGAGAGAGCCAGTTTCCCACTCCATCTTGGGGAGTGGTTCAAATGTGCCTACTCGCTAATTGGTTTAGAACTTCATTGTTGGGATGTCAACGAAAACTCCATCTTGAGGACAGTAAATTGTAGCCTTCAGTTCAGTTAACCGGTCTCTACGTAGCAAGTTAAACGGTTGAGCGGGTGATTACAGAAAATCATGTTCAACATTCATCGGTCCTATGAAACAGGACATGGGTTTTGTTTCAACATGTATTACAGAAAATGATGTTCAACATTCATCGGTCCTATGGAACAGGACATGGGTTTTGTTTCAACATGTATTACAGAAAATGATGTTCAATATTCATCGGTCCTATGGAACAGGACATGGGTTTTGTTTCAACATGTATTACAGAAAATGATGTTCAACATTCATCGGTCCTATGGAACAGGACATGGGTTTTGTTTCAACATGTATTACAGAAAATGATGTTCAACATTCATCGGTCCTATGGAACAGGACATGGGTTTTGTTTCAACATGTAATTACAGAAAATGATGTTCAACATTCATCGGTCCTATGGAACAGGACATGGGTTTTGTTTCAACATGTATTACAGAAAATGATGTTCAACATTCATCGGTCCTATGGAACAGGACATGGGTTTTGTTTCAACATGTATTACAGAAAATGATGTTCAATATTCATCGGTCCTATGGAACAGGACATGGGTTTTGTTTCAACATGTAATTACAGAAAATGATGTTCAACATTCATCGGTCCTATGGAACAGGACATGGGTTTTGTTTCAACATGTATTACCTGGGTGGTTTTCCTTTCATTCTGGATGAAGGCTCTGATTAACTTGGCGATAATATGTTTTGTTGGAAGCTGTTTTAAAAGCTTAGAAAATGCTCCAAATCTTTGTCTGACACCCTTTAGACAGTCATACAGTGGTTTACCTTGTCAAATGATCCATAAGGGAATATATACTGAATATTTCTCAGAACACTTTTTACATCAACTATGTACGTCTACTGTCGTGGCAATTTCCTGTATTACCAAATGAGGAGAGTTACAAACCACACACCAGTCAGAGTTATTCTTAAATACCATCTTTAATTATATGTAAGCTTTAAAATCACCCTTTGACTCAGATCAATTCAATAATCAATCAACTTATATAGCCAAGATACACCCCTCTCACAAGCCTGACCTCTCCCCTCTCTGGGCCCCAAGTGACTTTTCCCTAGCTGAGAAGGGAAAAGTGCAACTGCCAACAGTATAGTCCAAAGGGAGACATTCTAATGACAAGTATCTCACATAAGCATATTATGTAAATAAAACATCTTATTTATCTCTGTTACCCAACTAATTCTGATTCATCCTCCACACTACGTGTTGGTGCTGGAGTTCCCCTCTGGATCAGCACCTCCAGCAGGACACTTAGAGGGTTTATTACCCGGGCTTTCTAATAGTCTTCTTAGACCCGTATTATCTAACAGTCTTCTTAGACCCGTATTATCTAATAGTCTTCTTAGACCCGTATTATCTAATAGTCTTCTGAGACCCGTATTATCTAGTAGTCTTCTTAGACCCGTATAATCTAATAGTCTTCTTAGACCCGTATTATCTAATAGTCTTCTTAGACCCGTATTATCTAATAGTCTTCTTAGACCCGTATAATCTAATAGTCTTCTTAGACCCGTATTATCTAATAGTCTTCTTAGACCCGTATTATCTAATAGTCTTCTTAGACCCGTATAATCTAATAGTCTTCTTAGACCCGTATTATCTAATAGTCTTCTTAGACCCGTATTATCTAGTAGTCTTCTTAGACCCGTATTATCTAATAGTCTTCTTAGACCCGTATTATCTAATAGTCTTCTTAGACCCGTATTATCTAATAGTCTTCTTAGACCCGTATTATCTAATAGTCTTCTTACACCCGTATAATCTAATAGTCTTCTTAGACCCGTATTATCTAATAGTCTTCTTAGACCCGTATTATCTAATAGTCTTCTTAGACCCGTATTATCTAATAGTCTTCTTAGACCCGTATTATCTAATAGTCTTCTTAGACCCGAATTATCTAATAGTCTTCTTAGACCCGTATTATCTAATAGTCTTCTTAGACCCGTATTATCTAATAGTCTTCTTAGACCCGTATTATCTAATAGTCTTCTGAGACCCGTATTATCTAATAGTCTTCTTAGACCCGTATTATCTAATAGTCTTCTTAGACCCGTATTATCTAATAGTCTTCTTAGACCCGTATTATCTAATAGTCTTCTTAGACCCGTATTATCTAATAGTCTTCTTAGACCCGTATTATCTAATAGTCTTCTTAGACCCGTATTATCTAATAGTCTTCTTAGACCCGTATTATCTAATAGTCTTCTTAGACCCGTATTATCTAATAGTCTTCTTAGACCCGAATTATCTAATAGTCTTCTTAGACCCGTATTATTTAATAGTCTTCTTAGACCCGTATTATCTAATAGTCTTCTTAGACCCGTATTATCTAATAGTCTTCTTAGACCCGTATTATCTAATAGTCCTCTTAGACCCGTATTATCTAATAGTCTTCTTAGACCCGTATTATCTAATAGTCTTCTTAGACCCGTATTATCTAATAGTCTTCTTAGACCCGTATTATCTAATAGTCTTCTTAGACCCGTATTATCTAATAGTCTTCTTAGACCCGTATTATCTAATAGTCTTCTTAGACCCGTATTATCTAATAGTCTTCTTAGACCCGTATTATCTAATAGTCTTCTTAGACCCGTATTATCTAATAGTCTTCTTAGACCCGTATTATCTAATAGTCTTCTTAGACCCGTATTATCTAATAGTCTTCTTAGACCCGTATTATCTAATAGTCTTCTTAGACCCGTATTATCTAATAGTCTTCTTAGACCCGTATTATCTAATAGTCTTATTAGACCCGTATTATCTAATAGTCTTCTTAGACCCGTATTATCTAATAGTCTTCTCAGACCCGTATTATCTAATAGTCTTCTTAGACCCGTATTATCTAATAGTCTTGTTAGACCCGTATTATCTAATAGTCTTTTTAGACCCGTATAATGACATCACATCTCTAATATGTTCATAAGTGACAAGCATGGTCAAATAATAATCATGAATAATTCTCAGTTGGCTTTTCATAGCCGATCATTAAGAGTTGAAAACAGCAGGTCTGGGACAGGTGGCGGTTCCATAACCGCAGGCAGAACAGTTGAAACTGGAATAGCAGCAAGGCCAGGTGGACTGGGGACAGACCCGTATTATCTAATAGTCTTAGACCCGTATTATCTAATAGTCTTAGACCCATATTATCTAATAGTCTTCTTACACCCGTATAATGACATCACATCTCTAATATCCCATTATACACACATACAACTTGGTAACCCTTGTGTTTGCAAACTGATTATCTATACAGTATTATAATACTGTAGGCTATCCACTTCCTACCTGCAGGCTATCCACTTCCTACCTGCAGTATTCAAATGTAGGCTATCCAATTCCTGCTAATATTCTGGTCCAACAGTATATTTCAGGTGATTATAGGTAAACCAATCCCTCCTAATATACTGGTACAACAGTATATTTCAGGTGATTATAGGTAAACCGATTATAGGTAAACCAATCCCTCCTAATATACTGGTACAACAGTATATTTCAGGTGATTATAGGTAAACCAATCCCTCCTAATATACTGGTCCAACAGTATATATCAGGTGATTATAGGTAAACCAATCCCTCCTAATATACTGGTCCAACAGTATATTTCAGGTGATTATAGGTAAACCAATCCCTCCTAATATACTGGTCCAACAGTATATATCAGGTGATTATAGGTAAACCAATCCCTCCTAATATACTGGTCCAACAGTATATTTCAGGTGATTATAGGTAAACCAATCCCTCCTAATATACTGGTCCAACATTATATATCAGGTGATTATAGGTAAACCAATCCCTCCTAATATACTGGTCCAACAGTATATTTCAGGTGATTATAGGTAAACCAATCCCTCCTAATATTCTGGTCCAACAGTATATATCAGGTGATTATAGGTAAACCAATCCCTCCTAATATTCTGGTCCAACAATATATTTCATGTGATTATAGGTAAACCAATCCCTCCTAATATACTGGTCCAACAGTATATATCAGGTGATTATAGGTAAACCAATCCCTCCTAATATACTGGTCCAACAGTATATTTCAGGTGATTATAGGTAAACCAATCCCTCCTAATATTCTGGTCCAACAGTATATTTCAGGTGATTATAGGTAAACCAATCCCTCCTAATATTCTGGTCCAACAGTATATTTCATGTGATTATAGGTAAACCAATCCCTCCTAATATACTGGTCCAACAGTATATATCAGGTGATTATAGGTAAACCAATCCCTCCTAATATACTGGTCCAACAGTATATTTCAGGTGATTATAGGTAAACCAATCCCTCCTAATATACTGGTCCAACAGTATATATCAGGTGATTATAGGTAAACCAATCCCTCCTAATATACTGGTCCAACAGTATATTTCAGGTGATTATAGGTAAACCAATCCCTCCTAATATTCTGGTCCAACAGTATATTTCAGGTGATTATAGGTAAACCAATCCCTCCTAATATTCTGGTCCAACAGTATATTTCATGTGATTATAGGTAAACCAATCCCTCCTAATGTACTGGTCCAACAGTATATTTCAGGTGATTATAGGTAAACCAATCCCTCCTAATATACTGGTCCAACAGTATATTTCAGGTGATTATAGGTAAACCAATCCCTCCTAATATACTGGTCCAACAATATATTTCAGGTGATTATAGGTAAACCAATCCCTCCTAATATTCTGGTCCAACAGTATATTTCAGGTGATTATAGGTAAACCAATCCCTCCTAATGTACTGGTCCAACAGTATATTTCAGGTGATTATAGGTAAACCAATCCCTCCTAATATACTGGTCCAACAGTATATTTCAGGTGATTATAGGTAAACCAATCCCTCCTAATATACTGGTCCAACAGTATATTTCAGGTGATTATAGGTAAACCAATCCCTCCTAATATACTGGTCCAACAGTATATTTCAGGTGATTATAGGTAAACCAATCCCTCCTAATATACTGTTCCAACAGTATATTTCAGGTGATTATAGGTAAACCAATCCCTCCTAATATACTGGTCCAACAGTATATTTCAGGTGATTATAGGTAAACCAATCCCTCCTAATATTCTGGTCCAACAGTATATTTCAGGTGATTATAGGTAAACCAATCCCTCCTAATATACTGGTCCAACAGTATATTTCAGGTGATTATAGGTAAACCAATCCCTCCTAATATACTGGTCCAACAGTATATTTCAGGTGATTATAGGTAAACCAATCCCTCCTAATATACTGGTCCAACAGTATATTTCAGGTGATTATAGGTAAACCAATCCCTCCTAATATACTGGTCCAACAGTATATTTCAGGTGATTATAGGTAAACCAATCCCTCCTAATATACTGGTCCAACAGTATATTTCAGGTGATTATAGGTAAACCAATCCCTCCTAATATACTGGTCCAACAGTATATTTCAGGTGATTATAGGTAAACCAATCCCTCCTAATATACTGGTCCAACAGTATATTTCAGGTGATTATAGGTAAACCAATCCCTCCTAATATACCGGTCCAACAGTATATTTCAGGTGATTAAAGGTAAACCAATCCCTACTATTGGAGACACCACTGTGCTCCCATTGATTAATGTTAACCGGTTAGATTCATTGTTATAGGGAAGAAATAGTTCTGCCAAATTGAACACCAACATTTTGTGGCTGAGGAGGACAAGAGGTCTTTCACCATTAAGGCTCGGCTGGACAACAGACAGTCTTTTTTAAGTTGTGGCCAGAGGGATGTCTGAGTCCATCTGGGTCACGGCACCAAATGTTATAGAAGATTAGATCCAAAGATGAAGGCAGAGACTTTTTAATTGAATAGAAAGATCTTTAATCAAGCAGCTGCAGGGGAGATGATTGTGATTTCACAGGGAAGAACCTCCTGAGTAAATGGTTCCATGTCCCTTATATAGTGGGAGGTGATAATACCATCAGATTGTTACAGTTATTTATACCAGCAACAGTACCAGAACACAATGGCCTTGTGTTTAAGGTCCAGACACACCAGGACTCTATGAAAGGCATCACAGTCCAACACAGAACATGTCCCTTGAGAAGTTACAACAGTTCAACACAAATTCTGCCACCACACTAGTTTTCACTCACATGTGAGGGGCTGATGCCTATTGGCTAAGACTCAATTTGCTAGGGGGGTGAAATGTAGGGAAACAGTAATTCTGCTCATAGATTCAATATGTTTGAACGACACATTGATACATCAAGCACAAAGTGGGAGGTTTAAAATATACTTTCTTAGTCGCCAAAGTAACAGAGCTTGTCTTTAATGTTTATAACCCTTAAACTTGTTTAATTATAACCATTATAACCATTATTATAACCATTTTAACCATTATTATAACCATTATAACCCTTATTATAACCATTATAACCATTATTATAACCATTATAACCATTATTATAACCATTATAACCCTTATTATAACTATTATAACCCTATTATAACCATTATAACCCTTATTATAACCATTATAACCATTATTATAACCATTATAACCATTATTATAACCATTATAACCCTTATTATAACCATTATAACCCTTATTATAACTATTATAACCCTATTATAACCATTATAACCATTATAACCCTTATTATAACCATTATAACCATTATTATAACCATTATTATAACCATTATAACCATTATTATAACCATTATTATAACCATTATAACCATTATTATAACCATTATTATAACCATTATAACCCTTATTATAACCATTATAACCATTATTATAACCCTTATTATAACCATTATAACCATTATTATAACCATTATTATAACCATTATAACCATTATTATAACCATTATTATAACCATTATTGTAACGGCAGTCTAGCTCTTCCTCCTCCTCGGACGAGGAGAGGCGAGAAGGATCGGAGGACCAATGTGCAGCGTGGTAAGTTTCCATGATTTAATATACAACGAAGACAAGACACTATTCAAAATAACAAATGAACTAACCGTCACAGAAGGATCGGAGGACCAATGTGCATTATAACCACTATAACCCTTATTATAACCATTATAACCCTTATTATAACCATTATAACCCTTATTATAACCATTATAACCCTTATTATAACCATTATAACCCTTATTATAACCATTATAACCATTATTATACCTATTATAACCCTTATTATAACCATTATAACCCTTATTATAACCATTATAACCCTTATTATAACCATTATAACCCTTATTATAACCATTATTATAACCATTATTATAACCATTATAACCCTTATTATAACCATTATAACCCTTATTATAACCATTATAACCCTTATTATAACCATTATAACCATTATAACCATGGCTTATAACAATTTTAACCATGGCTTATAACCATTATTATTTAACCATTATAACCATTATAATTTAACCCTTATAACCATTAAACCCTTATAACCATTATTATTTAACCATTATAACCATTATAACTTAACCCTTATAACCATTATAACTTAACCCTTATAACCATTATACCCTTATAACCCTTGTAACTTAGGGAATGTGTACTCAATAGTTGTGGGAATTACCACTGGACAAAACTCATCACTTTTCATCACAGTCACAATCACATCCATCCTCCTCATCACATTCCCCTGTTGCTTTCACCATCTTTATGCTCGGCTCCCCGCTCCTCTTTTCCCCTGTCTCATCCTCTTCTACACTCTCTAAGTCCCTCCCTGTCTCATCCTCTTCTACACTCTCTAAGTCCCTCCCTGTCTCGTCCTCTAATACACTCAGAATAGGATAGGTTCTTGGACATTTTTTTGTGAACACATTGACTTTGTCATTGTAGATGTTCTTCAACTTGTGTTCGAGTGCTTGCAAGGTTATAGGTTTCAATGTTTTCCCCTTGGTGTCCGGTACGTTCTTACTCCAGTGTGCTCGGGCCATCCACTCTTTCTTCTTGTTGTTGAAACAGCAGAAGGCTGTCCACAGGAGATCTGGGATGTTCACTCGCTTCTTCAGTTTGTTGTTGCTGGGAACTGCTCCAGTCACCAAATAGGCCTTTATCTTGTTGTTGTTATCCTTACAGTTCTTCACAAGAAATTTTCTGACTCTGCACTCCATTTTACGCCAGCTGCGTCGGTTGAAGGAACTTGCCTGGGGAACGGCGTTTGTCAGAGTGAAAGTGGAGTTCTTGGTAGCATTATCAGGTGCATATGAACATGGGAATAGGTGACCTCTGTCCAGACTCAGGTTGTTATATTTGTAGTCTGCGTTCATAGCCTGGTGTTTAAAACTTCTACGTTCACTCTGCTTCATTTCACCTTGGCCATTTATATCGTCGAGCTGCAGAAACAGTCATACATTAACTCAAAAATATTCTCAATTTAACAATCCAGACTTAAGCTGAAAGTGGTTGCAACATATTCGTGTATCAAAGATACTGTATGTCTATAGCAGTAGACAAATACACATGTTATGTTATATGACAAAACATTAGTCCTACCTGGGGCTCGATCATCCAGGACTGACTAGGTCGACCCGTTGTATTACCAGTGAAGGTGTAGGCTGAGAACACAGGGATCCTGTTGGTCGTGTCGTAGAGAGTTGCAAACCTGTAGATGTCCTTGTACTTCTGGCAAATCAGCTTGTAGCGTTTGTCCTCGACTCTCCCACCAACAAAAATGCCTGGGAGATTTGGAGTTGTTCCCTCCAGGAAGAACTTCTCACAATCTGCCATGAACGTATCCACTACATCAGGGAGAGCAGGAGGAAGGAGAGAGAGGAGGAGGAGAGTAGAGAGATGATTCAATACCCCCATCATCACCTGAAGACTGTACACCACAGAGACAAAGATGAAGTTACAGAGACCAGCTGGTAGACTGGAGACTGTTGAGCTGAGTCAGGACAGACTGCTTTAAATAGGTTTTCAGAGACTCCTCCTTCAGATGTCAAGACAGAAAGGGTTGATTTGCATAAACTCCTCTGTTTCCATGGAAACTGCTGTAACAAATAACATGTGACTCACCTACTGTATTTCTAACACGTATGGACCCAGAACTTAATCACACAAGATTATAGTTCTGGGTTAACGAGATTAGACTGCTCTAAATAGTGACTGCATCCACACTTTGGTTCTGGTAGAAAAACGTTTTAGGATAAAAACATGACTTTACTCAGCATAGAGTCTGTCAGAAGATACACATCACACTATTACAACAGTGGGACTGTTCTGTAATTACGGTTGCTGAGTTCACATTCATTAATATCTCACAAGGCTTAGCGCCTCTGAATCAGCAACTCAAAGAAGTAAACTTGCATTTCCCTTGACCAGCAAGTCAACATATTTAGTATGAGGTCTCAAAGTCCTCACATACATTACAGATATGATTACAACTGAATGAAACGGAGGAAGATGTGTCCAACTGAATGAAACGGAGGGAGATGTGTCCAACTGAATGAAACGGAGGAAGATGTGTCCAACTGAATGAAACGGAGGAAGATGTGTCCAACTTTATGAAACGGAGGAAGAGGTGTCCAACTGAATGAAACGGAGGAAGATGTGTCCAACTGAATGAAACGGAGGAAGATGTGTCCAACTGAATGAAACGGAGGAAGAGGTGTCCAACTGAATGAAACGGAGGAAGATGTGTCCAACTGAATGAAACGGAGGAAGATGTGTCCAACTGAATGAAACGGAGGAAGAGGTGTCCAACTGAATGAAACGGAGGAAGATGTGTCCAGCTGAATGAAACGGAGGAAGATGTGTACAACTGAATGAAACGGAGGAAGATGTGTCCAACTGAATGAAACGGAGGAAGAGGTGTCCAACTGAATGAAACGGAGGAAGATGTGTCCAACTGAATGAAACGGAGGAAGATGTGTCCAACTGAATGAAACGGAGGAAGATGTGTCCAACTGAATGAAACGGAGGAAGATGTGTCCAACTGAATGAAACGGAGGAAGATGTGTCCAACTGAATGAAACGGAGGAAGATGTGTCCAACTGAATGAAACGGAGGAAGATGTGTCCAACTGAATGAAACGGAGGAAGATGTGTCCAACTGAATGAAACGGAGGAAGATGTGTCCAACTGAATGAAACGGAGGAAGAGGTGTCCAACTGAATGAAACGGAGGAAGATGTGAACAACTGAACGAAACAGAGGAAGATGTGTAATGATTGATTTACAACATGTACAGTCGTGGCCAAAAGTTTTGAGAATAAAACAAATATGAATTTTCACAAAGTCTGCTGCCTCAGTTTGTATGATGGCAATTTGCATATACTTCAGAATGTTATGAATAGTGATCAGATGAGTTGCAATTAATTGCAAAGTCCCTCTTTGCCATGCAAATGAACTGAATCCCCCAAAAACATTTCCACAGCATTTCAGCCCTGCCACAAAAGGACCAGCTGATATCATGTTAGTGATTCTCTCGTTAACACAGGTGTGAGTGTTGACGAGGACAAGGCTGGAGATCCCTCTGTCATGCTGATTGAGTTCGAATAACAGACTGGAAGCTTCAAAAGGAGGGTGGTGCTTGGAATCATTGTTCTTCCTCCGTCAACCATGGTTACCTGCAAGGAAACACGTGCCGTCATTATTGCTTTGCACAAAAAGGGCTTCACAGACAAGGATATTGCTGCCAGTAAGATTGCACCTAAATCAACCATTTATCGGATCATCAGGAACTTCAAGGAGAGAGGTTCAATTGTTGTGAAGAAGGCTTCAGGGCGCCCAAGAAAGTCCAGCAAGCACCAGGCTCGTCTCCTAAAGTGTATTAAGCTGCGGGATCGGGGCATCACCAGTAGAGAGCTTGCTCAGGAATGGCAGCCGGCAGGTGTGAGTGCATCTATACGCACAGTGAGGTGAAGACTTTTGGAGGATGGCCTGGTGTCAAGAAGAGCAGCAAAGAAGCCACTTCTCTCCAGGAAAAACATCAGGGACAGACTGATATTCTGCAAAAGGTACAGGGATTGCACTGCTGAGGACTGGGGTAAAGTCATTTTCTCTGATGAATCCCCTATCCGATTGTTTGGGGCATCCGGAAAAAGCTTGTTCGGAGAAGACAAGGTGAGCGCTACTATCAGTCCTGTGTCATGCCAACAGTAAAGCATCCTGAGACCATTCATGTGTGGGGTTTCTTCTCAGCCAAGGGAGTGGGCTCACTCACAATTTTGCCTAAGAACACATCCATGAATAAAGAATGGTACCAACACATCCTCCGAGAGCAACTTCTCCCAACCATCCAGGAACAGTTTGGTGACGAACAATGTCTTTTCCAGCATGATGGAGCACCTTGCCATAAGGCAAAAGTGAGAACTAAGTGGCTCGGGGAACAAAACATCGATATTTTGGGTCCAGACCTTAATTTCATTGAGAACTTGTGGTCAATCCTCAAGAGGCGTGTGGACAAACAAAAACCCACAAATTCTGACAAACTCCAAGCATTGATTATGCAAGAATGGGCTGCCATCAGTCAGGATGTGGCCCAGAAGTTAATTGACAGCATGCCAGGGCAGATTGCAGAGGTCTTGAAAAAGAAGGTTCAACACTGCAAATATTGACTCTTTGCATCAACTTCATGTAATTGTCAAAAAAAGCCTTTGACACTTATGAAAATCTTGTAATTATACTTCAGTATTCCATAGTAACATCTGACAAAAATATCTAAAGACAATGAAGCAGCAAACTTTGTGGAAATTCATATTTGTGTCATTCTCAAAACTTTTGGCCACGACTGTAAAACTCAACGAAACAGATTGATCATATTTTTATACATATCTCAACTACCATTACACACTAAGTATGTTCCTAGGACGTACCAGTCGTTTACATTTCAACCAAATGTGGCAGATATTAAATGTTACAATTGACTCAGTAGGTGAATGTTCCACAGGTCAATAATTTAACAAAAAGAGAAGCAGCAAGTATATTTACTTCAGGGCCTCAAAACCCTTTTTCTTCTTCAATAAAACTAAAAGTCATCAATGGATTTAAACGAAACCTCTTGGTCATGTAGAGACACTAACCAACCATTATCACATTGAATAAGAGCTTTCTACCTGGTTTCTAACTGGACTTATTTATCTGTTACAACTGACCCTGTGTTACTTTGTTCCCCAGTCTACCCTACCTTCATGTATAACATTTAAATTGACTGCTTCACTTAAGTAAAACATTTTTAACTTCTTCAACTACCATAAAAATGTTAAACAGCTGAAGCAGGTCACACAATTTTACTTAATTACTATTTAACTTCTTGTAAAATTACCTTTGTAGTTGGGATTTAAAGATGTGGACATTTATTTGATAATTGTTTACATCAAATGTTGCCTTGAATGTTGGCTTGTATGATGTATGATATAATATGAATCAATTTCTCATTTCATGAAACTACAGGAATCCTTTGTTTCAGGGAAACATTATATTTGTTCAACATGCGTGTGGGGAGGAGTTCCCCTTTCTGTCCAATGAGGTCATTTCTGGACAATATTTCAGCAAGTAAAATGATGGTTCTACTTTAAAGAATGTGGAACACACAGCCAATAGGGAGGTTTGATTGTTACACATGATAAATAGTTACACCTGTTCCACATACAGAGGAGTTTATCCAACCCTCCTTGTCCAGTCTTGACCACTAATTATACCAGACAGGACTCATCTTCATACAGAGGAGTTTATCCAACCCTCCTTGTCCAGTCTTGACCACTAATTATACCAGACAGGACTCATCTTCATACAGAGGAGTTTATCCAACCCTCCTTGTCCAGTCTTGACCACTAATTATACCAGACAGGACACATCTTCATACAGAGGAGTTTATCCAACCCTCCTTGTCCAGTCTTGACCACTAATTATACCAGACAGGACTCATCTTCATACAGAGGAGTTTATCCAACCCTCCTTGTCCAGTCTTGACCACTAATTATACCAGACAGGACTCATCTTCATACAGAGGAGTTTATCCAACCCTCCTTGTCCAGTCTTGACCACTAATTATACCAGACAGGACACATCTTCATACAGAGGAGTTTATCCAACCCTCCTTGTCCAGTCTTGACCACTAATTATACCAGACAGGACTCATCTTCATACAGAGGAGTTTATCCAACCCTCCTTGTCCAGTCTTGACCACTAATTATACCAGACAGGACTCATCTTCATACAGAGGAGTTTATCCAACCCTCCTTGTCCAGTCTTGACCACTAATTATACCAGACAGGACACATCTTCATACAGAGGAGTTTATCCAACCCTCCTTGTCCAGTCTTGACCACTAATTATACCAGACAGGACTCATCTTCATACAGAGGAGTTTATCCAACCCTCCTTGTCCAGTCTTGACCACTAATTATACCAGACAGGACTCATCTTTATACAGAGGAGTTTATCCAACCCTCCTTGTCCAGTCTTGACCACTATTATACCAGACAGGACTAACTCTGTGCCAGGTCCTCTCTTTAATTCAGACACATCTTCTCCCAGATACCATCACATAAAAGTTAATAATTTAGTTAGATAATGTTTACCCAGTGGCATCCTGAGGCACTGATTGATCATGAGAGAGGAAGAGAAACTCTCAGTGTACCCAGTCACTACATCCGGGTTCAGCATCTAGGAGAACTCGCTCTTGGCAAGGTCAACTGTTTTCTTCAGACACACCTTTTCCCAGATTTCATGAGAGAATAGTTCCTCATTCAGTAAGATAATATTTACCCAGTGACATCCTGAGGCATTGATAGATCCTGAGAGAGGAAGAAAAACTCTCAAAGTAGTGACTAACTGATGACCTCTGACCCTGTTCTGCTTCCACCTGTTATATGAATATGACAGCATAGTGTTGGGTACTATGGTAGTATAAATACACATATCAGAGGGTACTGTGGTAGTATAAATACACATATCAGAGGGTACTGTGGTAGTATAAATACACATATCAGAGGGTTGAGTACTGTGGTAGTATAAATACACATATCAGAGGGTTGGGTACTGTGGTAGTATAAATACACATAGCAGAGGGTACTGTGGTAGTATAAATACACATATCAGAGGGTACTGTGGTAGTATAAATACACATATCAGAGGGTACTGTGGTAGTATAAATACACATATCAGAGGGTACTGTGGTAGTATAAATACACATATCAGAGGGTACTGTGGTAGTATAAATACACATATCAGAGGGTACTGTGGTAGTATAAATACACATATCAGAGGGTACTGTGGTAGTATAAATACACATATCAGAGGGTACTGTGGTAGTATAAATACACATATCAGAGGGTACTGTGGTAGTATAAATACACATATCAGAGGGTACTGTGGTAGTATAAATACACATATCAGAGGGTACTGTGGTAGTATAAATACACATATCAGAGGGTTGGGTACTGTGGTAGTATAAATACACATATCAAAGGGTACTGTGGTAATATAAATACACATATCAGAGGGTTGGGTACTGTGGTAGTATAAATATGCATATCAGAGGGTTGGGTACTGTGGTAGTATAAATACACATATCAGAGGGTACTGTGGTAGTATAAATACACATATCAGAGGGTACTGTGGTAGTATAAATACACATATCAGAGGGTACTGTGGTAGTATAAATACACATATCAGAGGGTTGGGTACTGTGGTAGTATAAATACACTTATCAGAGGGTACTGTGGTAGTATAAATACACATATCAGAGGGTTGGGTACTGTGGTAGTATAAATACACATATCAGAGGGTACTGTGGTAGTATAAATACACATATCAGAGGGTACTGTGGTAGTATAAATACACATATCAGAGGGTTGGGTACTGTGGTAGTATTATTTAAAAACGTTGGAAATGCAGCTAACCAGCTGTACTCTGTTCAATCTAGG
Source organism: Salvelinus fontinalis (assembly GCF_029448725.1). Classification (NCBI taxonomy): domain Eukaryota; kingdom Metazoa; phylum Chordata; class Actinopteri; order Salmoniformes; family Salmonidae; genus Salvelinus; species Salvelinus fontinalis. The sequence goes on from NW_026600533.1 coordinate 77,314, forward strand.
CATGTTAGCCAGCCAAGTTATTTGTACATTCTTACATGATCAGCTCTTACAGATGGCGATATAGTTGTTTCATCTTACCATCCAAAGGCATTGCATGCAGCCGTCTATATTCGTATTCCCCGTGGACCGGTTCGTACGTGAAAACATTCTGCTGCAAGGCGTCGGTTTTCTACAGAACTCGATTTAATGTCGAAGGCGGATAAAAACGGAAAGATATGCCTACTTTATGAAACACCATTTCCCACCACCACGAGTGTATAGCTGATTGCATACAATGCCTACAATTTGATCAAGCCTATGAATATGCAAAACTGTTTACAAAAACATTGCACATTAATAAAGGTAGTTGGAGGTTCTCAGCAACTTGAACCAACACTGACATTTGAGCAGTGAGGTTAATTCCCCCCCCCTTATGTTTCTGCTCTGTTCTCCTCAGGTTGAAGTACATCCCTCTCTGTGCACACAAACACAACACGGTTTTACCACATAATGTATTCATTTAATATATATTCCTGTTTGATATGCATGCATATAATTAATTTGGACATGTTCTCCTTTATAATATGCCAGGGTTTGTTTCGTATCCAACACATTTATCTTACATTGTGATGAAGCAGTGTTGTAGGACTCCAGTTCCGTCTCCAGACCACATAATGAGTGTCTTGGTGTTGGATACATTTGCTTCCATCTGTCCAAGAGTGTTTCTCATCCATTCTCATCTAATTCTACTCATTCGTGATGTTTGAATATTTTGGGAGGTGATGATTGACAGTCGACTCCTGATACTTTGTATAAGTGAAAACTCTCTGAAGTGAACTAAATTTGTTTTTCTAGTCACAATTCAATAACATTCTCCTGATAACTGCATTTCCTGGTTTAGTGCAAGCCAGTGTTGTAGTACTCGGAGTCCAGTATCGAGACCACATTTTGAGTGTCTCGGTCTTGACTCGGCGTCGGACATTGAGGACTCATAATTTTAAAAACTCCTAATTATCATCTTCCATTCTGTCAGCGCATAAAACCGCTTTGTCAAATATATACACTCCTTTTTTTAAACATATCTTAAGTCTGGATTGTGAAATTGTGACTTTTTGTGTGAGTTAAACGTATGAACTTTAAAAAAAGTTTTTAAAGTTTTAATGCCTGACTGATGTTTCTGCAGCTTGAAGATATAAATGCCCAACGTGACATGGAGGTAGATTATAAAGGTGTAAGAGTCAACGTGACATGGAGGTAGATTATAAAGGTGTAAGAGTCAACGTGACATGGAGGTAGATTATAAAGGTGTAAGAGTCAACGTGACATGGAGGTAGATTATAAAGGTGTAAGAGTCAACGTGACATGGAGGTAGATTATAAAGGTGTAAGAGTCAACGTGACATGGAGGTAGATTATAAAGGTGTAAGAGTCAACGTGACATGGAGGTAGATTATAAAGGTGTAAGAGTCAACGTGACATGGAGGTAGATTATAAAGGTGTAAGAGTCAACGTGACATGGAGGTAGATTATAAAGGTGTAAGAGTCAACGTGACATGGAGGTAGATTATAAAGGTGTAAGAGTCAACGTGAAATGGAGGTAGATTATAAAGGTGTAAGAGTCAACGTGACATGGAGGTAGATTATAAAGGTGTAAGAGTCAACGTGACATGGAGGTAGATTATAAAGGTGTAAGAGTCAACGTGACATGGAGGTAGATTATAAAGGTGTAAGAGTCAACGTGACATGGAGGTAGATTATAAAGGTGTAAGAGTCAACGTGACATGGAGGTAGATTATAAAGGTGTAAGAGTCAACGTGACATGGAGGTAGATTATAAAGGTGTAAGAGTCAACGTGACATGGAGGTAGATTATAAAGGTGTAAGAGTCAACGTGACATGGAGGTAGATTATAAAGGTGTAAGAGTCAACGTGACATGGAGGTAGATTATAAAGGTGTAAGAGTCAACGTGACATGGAGGTAGATTAAAAAGGTGTAAGAGTCAACGTGACATGGAGGTAGATTATAAAGGTGTAAGAGTCAACGTGACATGGAGGTAGATTATAAAGGTGTAAGAGTCAACGTGACATGGAGGTAGATTATAAAAGTGTAAGAGTCGACGTGACATGGAGGTAGATTATAAAGGTGTAAGAGTCAACGTGACATGGAGGTAGATTATAAAGGTGTAAGAGTCAACGTGACATGGAGGTAGATTATAAAGGTGTAAGAGTCAACGTGACATGGAGGTAGATTATAAAGGTGTAAGAGTCAACGTGACATGGAGGTAGATTATAAAGGTGTAAGAGTCAACGTGACATGGAGGTAGATTATAAAGGTGTAAGAGTCAACGTGACATGGAGGTAGATTATAAAGGTGTAAGAGTCAACGTGACATGGAGGTAGATTATAAAGGTGTAAGAGTCGACCACCAGGCTGCGGATGCAGACTACGATAAAACAACATGGATATGGACAGAGGTCACCTTTTCCCATGTTAGTACATGATGATGATACCAAGAGGTCCACGTTCACCCTGACAAACGCCGGTCCCCACAGGAAAGATCCTTCAACCGAGGCAGATGGTGTAAAATGAAGAGTCAGAGAAGCTCTTGTGAAGAACTGTAAGGATGCTAACGACCAGACAACAGTCTATGGTGACTGGAGCAGTTCTCAACAACATCAACAACGATCTGAACAACAGAGTCCCAGATCTCCTGTGGACAGCCTGAATAACATGCTGAACCATCATTATGGTGGGGGTGTCCAGTCCACCCCTAACCCTACCACTACCCCCTAACCCTACCACTAACCCCTAACCCTACCACTAACCCCTAACCCTACCACTAACCCCTAACCCTACCACTAACCCCTAACCCTACCACTACCCCCTAAACCTACCACTAACCCCTAACCCTACCACTACCCCCTAACCCTACCACTACCCCCTAACCCTACCACTAACCCCTAACCCTACCACTAACCCCTAACCCCCCAGATCAGTGTCCAAAAGGTGATATTCCGAGAGCTCTTCTCCTCAAGGATCGGGATGTACGTGATCATTGTGTCTATGATGATGACTGTGTCTCTGTTGGGGTCAAAGGTTATTACCTACCTGTTGTATTTGTTTCTGTGCTGGTGATGATGATGTAGTGACATAACCACCAGGAACCTGTGACATCATCAGGTCAAGCAGGTAATAATGGACCTGGTTTAGTCTGACCTGAGTTTCACGCTGTGATCAACATTCACTATTAATGACAATACTTTCTGAACTATTAGCACAGTAGACTAATGTACTACCCTGTTTAATGTAGACTACTGAACTACCCTGTTTAATGTAGACTACTGTACTACCCTGTTTAATGTAGACTACTGACCTGACCTGCTTTAGTAGACTACTGACCTGACCTGCTTTAGTAGACTACTGACCTGACCTGCTTTAGTAGACTACTGACCTGACCTGCTTTAGTAGACTACTGACCTGACCTGCTTTAGTAGACTACTGACCTGACCTGCTGTAGTAGACTACTGACCTGACCTGCTTTAGTATACTACTGACCTGACCTGCTTTAGAAGACTACTGTACTTACCTGCTTCAGTAGACTACTGACCTGACCTGCTTCAGTAGACTACTGACCTGACCTGCTTTAGTAGACTACTGACCTGACCTGCTTTAGTATACTACTGACCTGACCTGCTCTAGAAGACTACTGTACTGACCTGCTTCAGTAGACTACTGACCTGACCTGCTTTAGAAGAGTACTGACCTGACCTGCTTTAGTAGACTACTGACCTGCTTTAGTAGACTACTGACCTGACCTGCTTTAGAAGAGTACTGACCTGACCTGCTTTAGTAGACTACTGTACTGACCTGCTTTAGTAGACTACTGACCTGACCTGCTTTAGTAGACTACTGACCTGACCTGCTTTAGTAGACTACTGACCTGACCTGCTTTAGTAGACTACTGACCTGCTTTAGTAGACTACTGACCTGATTTAGTAGACTACTGACCTGACCTGCTTTAGTTGACTACTGACCTGACCTGCTATAGTAGACAGCTGTATTAGTTGTAAACAAACATTGTATACCCTCAAAACATGGTTAAAACTATAATTTTGATATCATGGATTGTCAGTCATTGCATCAGAAGCTCTGTCTATGAATTTGAGAGTGTTTACATTTCTCCAGCCCTTATCCCTCAGCTGTTAACCCAAACAGTGACGGGGTGAGACAATGTGTTATTGTTTGAGCTGCATATTGCCCCTGTATACTGTAGGTAGTCTAGAGGTTAGAACGTTGTGACAGTAACTGATAGGTTGCTTGTTCTAGTCCCTGAGAAGGCAAGGTGGAAACATCTGCCGTTCTGCCCTTAAGCAAGGCATTTAACCCCCAACGACAGTTACTGTTCCCTGGGTGCCTTGGATGTTGATTAAGGCCGTCCCCCCCACCTCTCTGATTCAGAGGGCTTGGGTTTGATGTGGAAGGCATATTTGGGATGAATTCCTTCAACTGACTAGGTTTCCCTTATTCCCCTGTCAGGTTCTGTTTGTTTTATCACTGTAACCATAGAGATCCTACTATATTTTCTAAATGTGATCAATCTTCTTCTTGGAAGGAATAAAATATCTGAATTGAAGCATTTGAAAGTCTGTTTTTTTGTACGTATGGCTTGTAAATGTAGCAAAGTGATTCCCATATGAGACAATTCAACATTGGTGCAAATGTATTTGAGCTAAAAATAGTGATTACTGAAAGCCCTCTTTTAGTTGTCAGTTATTCCAAAGATGGTTTAGTAGTGTTTTGTACGGTGTTTATTCTATATAAGAGCAAGGTAATGTTGATTAGTTAGTCTTTACTTCCGCATAACTCTGTAGTACGCATACAGCTCCATTCAGCGCGTAGTAAGTCATGCCTAACTTGGCTCACTAGTACTATATAGTATCACACTCAGATACACAGAACAGCAGCGCCATCTAGTGGCGACATCTCGCAACAAGTATAAAGATGTATTGAAACTGTCCAATAGAAATCCCCGATCACACTTCTAGGCGATGTCATGGCAACGTTGGCTAGCTAAGTTAATGCGCAGAAAACAACATTGATTCAAACAGTTTGAGCCCTGTGGGGCATGTGAAGGCTATCAAATCAAAGGCAAAGGCACAAATTAAATGTATTTACCTTTATTTAATTAAAATAATTAAAGAGCAGCAGTAAATAACAAGAGCAGCATAGAAGGGGGACAACGCAAATAGTCAGGGTAGCTATTTGATTAGATGTTCAGGAGTCTTATGGCTTGGGGGTAGAAGCTGTTTAGAAGCCTCTTGGACCTAAACTTGGTGCTCCGGTACCGCTTGCCGTGCGGTAGCAGAACGAACAGTCTATGACTGGGGTGGCTGGAGTCTTTGACAATTTGTAGGGCCTTCCTCTGACACTGTCTGGCATAGAGGTCCTGGATGGCAGGAAACCTGGACCGTACGCACATCCCTCTGTTGTGTCTTGCGGTCGGAGGCCAAGTAGTTGCCATACCAGGCAGTGATGCAACCCGTCAGGATGCTCTCGATGGTGCAGCTGTAGAACATTTTGAGGACCTGGGGACCCACGCCAAATGTGTTCAGTCTCCTGAGGGGGAATAGGTTTTGTCTTGCCCTCTTCACGACTGTCTTGGTGTGTTTGGACCATGATAGTTTATTGGTGATGTGAACATCAAGGAACTTGAAGCTCTCAACCTGCTCCACTACAGCCCTGTCGATGAGAATGGGGGCGTGCTCGGTCCTCCTTTTCCTGTAGTCCACAATCATCTCCTTTGTCTTGATCATGTTGGGGGAGAGGTTGTTATCCTGGCACCACACGGCCAGGTCTCTGACCTCCTCCCTATAGGCTGTCTCATCGTTGACGGTGATCAGGCCTACCACTGTTGTGTCATCAGCAAACGTAATGATGGGGTTGGAGTCGTGCCTGGCCGTGCAGTCATGAGTGAACAGGAGGTGACAGAGCACACACCCCTGAGGCGCCCCGTGTTGAGGATCAGCGTGGCGGATGTGTTGTTACCTACCCTTACCACCTGGGGGCAGCCCGTCAGGAAGTCCAGGATCCAGTTGCGGTGGGAGGTGTTTAGTCCCAGGGTCCTAAGCTTATTGATGATCTTTGAGGGCCCTATGGAGTTGAACGCCGAGCTGTAGTCAACAAACAGCATTATCACACAGGTGTTCATTTTGTCCCGTTGGGAAATGGCATAAATAATACAATGGTCATAAACTGTACAACACAAGCAGAGAAGAAGTCTAAGAACATTGGAATCATTGTGAATGCAGCTGAACGTTTTTGGGGGTCTTCCTGATTTCCTCGGTGCAAGAAATCCTGTCGGTGAATGTAGCCCCATCACAGGCCCCTGAGCCGGTGTAGGGATGTATTTTGGACTGGACTGTGATTGAAGACGTATGATGTTTTTTTTAGTTGACGTGTTTTATTTTATATGATATCGTTTTACCTCTTATCCGGGATATTGTTTTTACGTTTCTTATTTAATACCTCGTCCAGCTGGTGGCGGTAATGCACCTTAACATTGGATGTCAACCGCCGTTAAACTCCATCGAAGAAGAAGACACTTTCCCTTCATCGGATCATTGTTTAAATCTCAAGGAGAGTTACAGAGGAAGTATCTTTTATAAGGTTGAATGAAATGGATTGTAATCTTATTGCTACATCTGTGAAGTTGTAAGAAGAATGGAAAAGTGAATTGAAAACATTATACAGTTCAATCTCTGCAGTCATCTACCTATGATACCCGTAGCATTGGTTTGGTATCGGTAACTACCGGTACAATCAGCGGCCACTTGTCTGCATTTTCAATACTATTTTTACAATCGTATCTATTTTAATGCATACTATCGCTTATATTCGCGCTTTGTTGTATGGTGTAAGACGTCTGTGAAGTTGTGAAATAGTGTTTACGTGATGCAGGCTACAGTACAGTAACTTTAGCATGCTACTGTACAGTAGTTTATTTTCGGTTCAAGTGTATAACAGTTTTATTCAACATGTATCAGTCATGGATTAGCTAATACATGTATTATGTTATCTAGTGTAATGGTGAGATAATCGGGATATTTGCCTTGCATTTCAATCTACACATGAATATGGTTCTGCAATGTTAGGTAGGCTATTCAATTCCCTTGGCATTCTGCAAGCATGAATACTTTACAATAATGGAAGATATGCATTGTGTTAATCTTACTATTTGTCCATGTATTGAATGATACACAGCTTTCCATAAATGCAGTGTGGACTTTTTACAGATGAAACCCCTTCCATTATGACACTCCCTTCCTGTATCTGTCATAAAGGCCTATGCATTCTTTGTCCTTTAGTTACACAACTAAATCTAGTATCTGTCACTTACCTTTCATGCTGTAGATCTGCTCTCATGGTGCTGAGAATGCTTAGTACTGTATCTGTCACTTATGTATTCTCTGTATGTATTAGGTATGAACCCTTGGACATACAGGTACCTCCAGCTCTCCCTCCTGCCTCACATTCGGCCCCTGTCCCTGGTGATCTACCCCAGGCCCCCTTGTATCCACCCCAGGCTTCTGAACTTGCCCCAGTGGGGTGAAGACCAGAAGAGGGTGATGTCCTTCCTGCCTCTCTCTCTCTCTCCCTTAAATGCAGCTGGTGATTCCAGAGAGCCGGCGGGCATCTCTCAACAAGAAGCAGCAGTGGATTGACCGGATGCTGTTTACCAGGAGCCTCCTACAGAGCTCACAGTTCATCACTGTCTTTTCCCTGGTGGGGTGAAGACCAGAAGAGGGTGATGTCCTTCCTGTCTCCAAGGCCTGCCTCAGAATGTGCTAGGGTGAGTTTTTACATAACAAATGAGCAGCTTAGAAATGGTCATTTAATATTTTCTTCTCTCATGATCTATCAATGTCTCAGGATGCCACTGGGTAAACATTATCTAACTGATTAACTTTTACGTGATGATTTGTGGAAGGTGTGTCTGAAGTAAACAGAGGAACTGGCCTAGAGTTAGTCCTGTCTGGTATAATTAGAGGTCAAGACTGGACAAGGAGGGTTGGATAAACTCCTCTCTATGAAGATGAGTCCTGTCTGGTATAATTAGTGGTCAAGACTGGACAAGGAGGGTTGGATAAACTCCTCTGTATGTGGAACAGGTGTGACTATTTATCATGTGTAACAATCAAACCTCCCTATTGGCTGTGTGTTCCACATTCTAAAGTAGAACCATCATTTTACTTGCTGAAATATTGTCCAGAAATGACCTCATTGGACAGAAAGGGGAACTCCTCCCCACACGCATGTTGAACAAATATAATGTTTCCCTGAAACAAAGGATTCCTGTAGTTTCATGAAATAAGAAATTGATTGATAGTATATCATACGTCATACAAGCCAACATTAAAGGCAACACTTTATGTAAACAGTTAGCAAATAAACGTCCACATCTTTAAATCACAACTACAAAGGTAATTTTACAAGAAGTAAAATAGTGTGACCTGCTTCAGCTGTTTAACATTTTTATGGTGATTGAAGTAACATTTTGTTTGTCTTAAGTGAAGCAGTCATTTTAAATATTTTCCATGAAGGTAGGGTAGAGTGGGGAACAAAGTAACACAGGGTCAGTTGTAACAGATAAATAAGTCCAATTAGAAACCAGGTAGAAAGCTCTTATTCAATGTGATAATGGTTGGTTAGTGTCTCTACATGACCAAGAGGTTTTGTTTAAAAAGGTGTTAGAGGGCCTAATGTAAATTTACTTGCCGCCTCTCCTTTTTTAAAGTATTAACCTGTGGAACATTCGTCTACTAGGTCAATTGTAACATTTAATTCCTTTCCACTTGGTTGAATTGTAAATGACTGGTAGTATGTCCAAGGAGCATACTTAGTGTGTAATGGTAGCTGAGATATGTTGTTAGTATAAAAATATGATTCCTCTAACTTAAATAATATTTTCCTAATAAACTAAAGTCTAAAAGTGTTAGTCTGTTCCCCAGTCTCCTCTACTCTTACTGAGAAAAGGCCTCAACTGAAGAATCTACAGCTGCTGAGTCTGAGGTGTTAAACAGTCCAGTGCTGCTCTGACCACAGTGTTGTTAGGAACCACATTTTCTAACTCTACATACACAGCCTTGTGTCAACTCTTACTGTGAACTACTTCAGTTACTGGAAATATGTCCCCCAACATCACCAGTAAATGAAACATCCATTAAATGCCTTGGTTTACAGTAAGTGTGTTAGAGGCTAAATCAGAGGTGGAAAGTTGATTGACATTTGATTGCCTCCATTTCATTCAATTAGACACATCTTCCTCCGTTTCATTCAGTTGGACACATCTTCCTCCGTTTCATTCAGTTGGACACATCTTCCTCCGTTTCATTCAGTTGGACACATCTTCCTCTGTTTCATTCAGTTGGACACATCTTCCTCCGTTTCATTCAGTTGGACACATCTTCCTCCGTTTCATTCAGTTGGACACATCTTCCTCCGTTTCATTCAGTTGGACACATCTTCCTCCGTTTCATTCAGTTGGACACATCTTCCTCCGTTTCATTCAGTTGGACACATCTTCCTCTGTTTCATTCAGTTGGACACATCTTCCCCCGTTTCATTCAGTTGGACACATCTTCCTCCGTTTCATTCAGTTGTAAACATCTTCCCCCGTTTCATTCAGTTGGACACATCTTCCTCCGTTTCATTCAGTTGGACACATCTTGCTCCGTTTCATTCAGTTGGACACGTCTTCCTCCGTTTCATTCAGTTGGACACGTCTTCCTCCGTTTCATTCAGTTGGACACGTCTTCCTCCGTTTCATTCAGTTGGACACGTCTTCCTCCGTTTCATTCAGTTGGACACGTCTTCCTCCGTTTCATTCAGTTGGACACGTCTTCCTCCGTTTCATTCAGTTGGACACGTCTTCCTCCGTTTCATTCAGTTGGACACGTCTTCCTCCGTTTCATTCAGTTGGACACGTCTTCCTCCGTTTCATTCAGTTGGACACATCTTCCTCCGTTTCATTCAGTTGGACACATCTTCCTCCGTTTCATTCAGTTGGACACATCTTCCTCCGTTTCATTCAGTTGGACACATCTTCCTCCGTTTCATTCAGTTGGACACATCTTCCTCCGTTTCATTCAGTTGGACACATCTTCCTCCGTTTCATTCAGTTGGACACATCTTCCTCCGTTTCATTCAGTTGGACACATCTTCCTCTGTTTCATTCAGTTGGACACATCTTCCTCTGTTTCATTCAGTTGGACACATCTTCCTCCGTTTCATTCAGTTGGACACATCTTCCTCCGTTTCATTCAGTTGGACACATCTTCCTCCGTTTCATTCAGTTGGACACATCTTCCTCTGTTTCATTCAGTTGGACACATCTTCCTCCGTTTCATTCAGTTGGACACATCTTCCTCCGTTTCATTCAGTTGGACACATCTTCCTCCGTTTCATTCAGTTGTTCACATCTTCCTCCGTTTCATTCAGTTGGACACATCTTCCTCCGTTTCATTCAGTTGGACACATCTTCCACCGTTTCATTCAGTTGTATACATATCTGTAATGTATGTTAATTCTTTGAGAACTCATACTAAATAAGTTGACTTGCTGGTCAAGGGAAATGCAAGTGTTACTTCTTTTAGTTGTTGAGACATAGACGCTAAGCCTTGTGGGATATTAATGAATGTGAACTCAGCAACCGTAATTCCAGAACAGTCCCACTGTTGTAATAGTGTGATGTGTAACTTCTGACAGACTCTATGCTGAGTAAAGTCATGTTTTTATCCTAAAACGTTTTTCTACCAGAACCAAAGTGTGGATGCAGTCACTATTTAGAGCAGTCTAATCTCATTCACCCAGAACTATAATCTTGTGTGATTAAGTTCTGGTTCCATACGTGTCAGAAACTGGGAGTTCCGGTTCGCAAAGTCTCCACCCTCACAAAAGATACAAGTTAAAGAAGTTTAGGAAACAAATCTGAATACATTATTTCGCTGAACTGTCCCATTACATTTAAATAGTCACTACCTTTAGAGAACCAGTAAAGTTTCCAGATGTTTAAAAACTTCTTCTGGCTGCAAGCCCGACGTCGGTACACTTATGACAACAGCCAGCTCAAAGTGCAGGGCGCGAAATTCAAAATATATATTTTTTTAAATATTTAACTTTCACACATTAACAAGTCCAATACAGCATATGAAAGGTACACATCTTGTGAATCCAGCCAACATGTCCGATTTTTAAAATGTTTTACAGGGAAGACACAATATGTAAATCTATTAGCTAACCACGTTAGCAAAAGACCACTTTTTTTACTCCACCAGTTTTTTACTCCATCAGTAGCTATCACAAATTCGACCAAATAAAGATAAATAGCCACTAACCAAGAAACAACTTCATCAGATGACAGTCTGATAACATATTTATTGTATAGCATATGTTTTGTTAGAAAAATGTGCATATTTCAGGTATAAATCATAGTTTACATTGCAGCTACAATCAGAAATTGCACCGAAAGCAGCCATAATATTTACAGACACCAACGTCAAATACCTAATTACTCATCATAAAACATTTCTGAAAAATACATAGTGTACAGCAAATGAAAGACAGGCATCTTGTGATTCCAGACAATATTTCCGATTTATTAAGTGTTTTACAGCGAAAACAAAATGTAGCGTTATATTAGCGTAGCCACAATAGCCAGAAACACTTGGGCGCCGACGACCAGTTCACATGCACGACAGATATATGAAATAGCATCATAAAATGTTTCTTACTTTTGCTGATCTTCCATCAGAATGTTGGACAAGGTGTCCTTTGTCCAGAACAGTCGTTGTTTGGATTTAGAACGTCAACTTTCCCTCTTCAATTAGCATGCACACTAGCCAAGTGGCGCGAATCTCTCCATGTCAACAAACGGAAGAGAACGGAACACGGCAAAACTCCCGAAAAATTTTCAATAATCTTATGAAACTATATTGAAAAAACATACTTTACGATGATATGGTGACATGTATCAAATAAAATCAAAGCCGGAGATAATAGTCGCCTATTACGGCAGCTAAAGAGAAGGCAATCCCACTGTCCACGTCGCGCTCTTCAGAGTACCGAAAATGGGGGACACGTCATTCCAAGATGATGTGTTCCATCTCAGACCAAGATAATCACCTAATTTCTTCTCTCACAGCCTCTTGACATCCAGGGGAAGGTGTATGACGTGCATGTATACTAATAGATCTCATGCCCATTTATAGGCAGGAAGTAGAAGATAGCCTCCGTTTCAGACTTTCCACTTCCTGGTCAGGAAGTGTGCTGCAGAATGACTTCTGTTTCACTCAGAAAAATAATTCAAACGGTTTTAGAAACTAGAGAGTGTTTTCTATCCAATAGTAATAATAATATGCATATTGTACGAGCAAGAATTGAGTACGAGGCCGTTTGAAATGGGCACCTTTTATCTGGCTACTCAATACTGCCCCTTGCAGCCCAAACAGGTTTTAAGCAGTGCACTGCTAATGATACTCTGGAAAACACAGACTCTTAACTCTTAACTTTGATAGGACTTTTGCAGTGGTATTTATAACTTCAAATGTTGTTTGTGGGGTATAAAGGAAAAGTAAGAAGAGCTAAATTCATTGTTGACAAAGAACTTGTTTGAAATGGTTAAAAGCAATTTAAACTTTGTAGAAATCTTAGTAAACCAAGTTCTTAATTCAGTAACAAATGTATAGTCTAAAAAATCTTTGGCTAAAAAATGTAAGATTTGTCTGCTTAACACTACTGATTAGAAAATAAATGTAATTTTTTACTACAAAAAATATTTTGAATGTATTTGGCTAAAATGCAAATTTAGATAAAAATATACTGATTCTGCTCATTTGATTAAAAATGGTGGGTTTCTATTTTGGGAAACCTTGTATTTTATAATGGCAGAAATGCGTTTATCTGAGGTGAATGTGGATCATTTTGTGTATTTAATTAGGCTGTCAACTCAAATAATAACTTGTATTTGTCATCTCTTTTTTGAGGTTTTTCACCTGTTTACTGCCAACCAAAGAATGGTAAATAAAAGACAAACAACTGATTCCATGGCTGTTTATTGAGTGAAATCCAGTTAAAATCTTCATGTGGAGCGACTGTCCTTTTCAAGTGGGGAATTGCACAAGAAAGAGGTCAAAACTTGACAGTGATTGACGTATGCATTTGACATAGGTTGTCCACACCACCTGGTATAAAGAGTGTTGTCTCCTGTTTTACCACACAGATCTTTACTATAGACTACTGAGGTATTCTGGATGTGAATCTCTGTCTGCAATGACATTTTATTACTAAAGAGTTTTATACTAAGGTTCCTGTGTCATCTATCTGGAACACTGATTGTTGAAGGAAACTCACATCACCCCAGACAAAGGACACTATGAATACATTTCTTATTTCATGAAACTACAGGAATCCTTTGTTTCAGGGAAACATTATATTTGTTCAACATGCGTGTGGGGAGGAGTTCCCCTTTCTGTCCAATGAGGTCATTTCTGGACAATATTTCAGCAAGTAGAATGATGGTTCTACTTTAGAATGTGGAACACACAGCCAATAGGGAGGTTTGATTGTTACACATGATAAATAGTCACACCTGTTCCACATACAGAGGAGTTTATCCAACCCTCCTTGTCCAGTCTTGACCACTAATTATACCAGACAGGACTCATCTTCATACAGAGGAGTTTATCCAACCCTCCTTGTCCAGTCTTGACCACTAATTATACCAGACAGGACTCATCTTCATACACAGGAGTTTATCCAACCCTCCTTGTCCAGTCTTGACCACTAATTATACCAGACAGGACTCATCTTCATACAGAGGAGTTTATCCAACCCTCCTGGTCCAGTCTTGACCACTAATTATACCAGACAGGACTCATCTTCATACAGAGGAGTTTATCCAACCCTCCTTGTCCAGTCTTGACCACTAATTATACCAGACAGGACTCATCTTCATAGAGAGGAGTTTATCCAACCCTCCTTGTCCAGTCTTGACCACTAATTATACCAGACAGGACTAACTCTAGGCCAGTTCCTCTGTTTACTTCAGACACATCTTCTTCCACATATCATCACAGAAAAGTTAATCAGTTAGATCATGTTTACCCAGTGGCATCCTGAGGTATTGATAGATCATGAGAGAAGAAAATATTAAATGACAATTTGTAAGCTGCTCATTTATTATGGAAAAACTCACCCCAGCACACTCTGAGGCAGGCCTTGGAGACAGGAAGGACATCACCCTCTTCTGGTCTTCACCCCACTGGGGTAAGGACAGTGATGGACTGTGAGCTCTGTAGGAGGCTCCTGGTAAACAGCATCTGGTCAATCCACTGCTGCTTCTTGTTGAGAGATGCCCGCCAGATCTCTGGAATCACCAGCTGCATTTAAGGGAGAGAGAGGCAGGAAGGACATCACCCTCTTCTGGTCTTCACCCCACTGGGGCAAGTTCAGAAGCCTGGGGTGGATACAAGAGGGCCTGGGGTAGATCACCAGGGACAGGGGCCGAATGTGAGGCAGGAGGGAGCGCTGGAGGTACCTGTATGTCCAAGGGTTCATACCTAATACATACAGAGAATACATAAGTGACAGATATAGTACTAAGCATTCTCAGCACCATGACAGCAGATCTACAGCATGAAAGGTAAGTGACAGATACTAGATTTAGTTGTGTAACTAAAGGACAAAGAATGCATAGGCCTTTATGACAGATACAGGAAGGGAGTGTCATAATGGAAGGGGTTTCATCTGTAAAAAGTCCACACTGCATTTATGGAAAGCTGTGTAGCATTCAATACACGGACAAATAGTAAGATTAACACAATGCATATCTTCCATTATTGTAAAGTATGCTTGCAGAATGCCAAGGGAATTGAATAGCCTACCTAACATTGCAGAACCATATTCATGTGTAGATTGAAAGGCAAATGTTACGTTCCACAGTTTCTGTGTTGTTGTGGGTTTGTGTGTATTTCAGGAAATGGCATCCCGGGATGGCTGTTGGTCTGTAAAAGTTGTTGAAAGTATTTTGTAGCCTCTCCTGCAGAGGTATGTGTATGCCATAGGACTGAGTGTTTTTGGGTTATTGAAATTGTTCACTAAATTTGAATTATTCTGTTTCATTTGTTCCCAGAGGGGAAGGGGAAGGCACCTTGGGAGTGTTTAGGCAAGAGGCCTGCGGGCATACATAACCCGTAGTATTGAATCTGTCTATGCACACTAGGTAAGACCTGGGCGGATCACCTCCTGTATTTTGGTTAGCCGCCAGTTGGTGCTAAAGGTTAGGTAAGCTGTGGGAAGGCAGGTAAGGTAGGAGAGGGGACTTTTACTTTCTTTGCTTTGGTTCGGTCCAGCCCAGTTTCCCCACCTTAACGTGTTTAAGGAAGAATTAGATTCCCTGTAAACGGTATTTTTCCCTGCCGTCCTTCCCCGCACCTACGATCACATACCTTTTTCACTCCACGGGGAGTTGAGTTGTAGCAGGGTGTTGCGTTCCCTCCTCCAAGAGGCGTACGTAACAGAAAATATCACCATTTTTACGCCATTAAACTAGATAACATTATACATGTATAAACTAATCCATGACTGATACATGTTGAATAAAACTGTGTTATACACTGGAACCGAAAATAAACTACTGTACAGTAGCATGCTAAAGTTACTGTACTGTAGCCTGCATCACGTAAACACGATTTCACAACTTCACAGACGTCTTACACCATACAACAAAGCACGAATTTAAGCGATAGTATGCATTAAAATAGCTATGATTGTAAAAAATAGTATTGAAAATGCAGACAAGTGGCCGCTGATTGTACCGGTAGTTACCGATACCAAACCAATGCTACGGGTATCATAGGTAGATGACTGCAGAAATTGAACTGTATAATGTTTTCAATTCACTTTTCCGTTCTTCTTACAACTTCACAGATGTAGCAATAAGATTACAATCCATTTCATTCAACCTTATAAAAGATACTTCCTCTGTAACTCTCCGTTTGATGTAAACAATGATCCGATGAGGGGAAAGTGTCATGGCCGCCGTTTGCTTTTGGGGCGGAGCTAAGGTCAAAGGGCGAATATGATTGGACCACACGTGGTTGGATACGGTTGTTTGCGACTTTCTCGCATTGCCATTGGTGGATTATCGCTAGTTGAGACTGGCTAGACATCCGGTTGGCCTTAAACAGGAAAATAATGTGCAAAAGATTATAGCAAATTCGTGAAGCATCCTTATTTTGTCCCTCCCCTGGTTTTTTTAGACCTAAAACTTAGTTTACTGTGGTGGAGAAAACAGGGACTTCTGTGGATGTCCGCTGCCCTATAGTGTCATGTTGGATAAGTGCAACAGGACGGCTGAACTAAACATAAATCAAGTCACACACTGTGTCCCAATCGACAACAGGCAGAATTTCAAGGCAATATGTCAGAATTGGCGTGTTTTAATCCCAATTAAACTGCTGTTTTAAGGTGTCGTTATTTTATTAATTTTGAAGGCCTCGTCGATGTCTCCTTCACCGGGGAGGCTATCCCATAACACCTTGCGACAATTAGCGGAAATAATAAAATAAAAAAATGTCTGAATTAATGGCGGACAAAGTCCCCGGTTGGGAGAAAAATGTTCCAGAGGAATAGCGAATAACTTTGTGAAATGTACTTGTATTTATTCACCAAATTGTTTAAAAGCTCAACAAATTACTTTCAAGTGAATTTTTTATTCAAATGTTGAGTCAGTGCATTTTATCAGCCCGCTAGCCAAGCTAAGTTGGCATCGGATCCAAAAACTAGCTAGCAGGCGATCTCTTCCTGCATATCATCTGTTAAGAGATGAACTAAACTGACCAAGTGTAAAGTCAGCAATGTGGCAATTGTGAAGAGCCAGACATTTTTTTAACCCTGAATTGAGGAACTTGCTGGTCAGCTAATGACAAATGTAGCAAATCTATAAACATAATTCAGAGACTAAAGATGGCAACTGATGTGTTCATTTCACACCTCTCCATCACATGTGATTTAAAAACGTTGGAAATGTTTTTATTTATTTATTTCACCTTTATTTAACCAGGTAGGCAAATTGAGAACACGTTCTCATTTACAATTGCGACCTGGCCAAGATAAAGCAAAGCAGTTCGACACATACAACAACACATAGTTACACATGGAGTATAACAAACATACAGTCAATAATACAGTGAAAAATAAGTCTATATACAATGTGAGCAAGTGAGGTGAGATAAGGGAGGTGAAGGCAAATAAAATATATTAATAAATAAAAATATAAAAAAGGCCATGGTGGCGAAGTAAATACAATATAGCAAGTAAAAAAAACACTGGAATGGTTGGTTTGCAGTGGAAGAAGGTGCAAAGTAGAGATAGAAATAATGGGGTGCAAAGGAGCAAAATAAATAAATACAGTAGGTAAAGAGGTAGTTGTTTGGGCTAAATTATAGATGGGCTATGTACAGGTGCAGTAATCTATGAGCTGCTCTGACAGCTGGTGCTTAAAGCTAGTGAGGGAGATAAGTGTTTCCAGTTTCAGAGATTTTTGTAGTTCGTTCCAGTCATTGGCAGCAGAGAACTGGAAGGAGAGGCGGCCAAAGGAAGAATTGGTTTTGGGGGTGACCAGAGAGATATACCTGCTGGAGCGCGTGCTACAGGTAGGTGCTGCTATGGTGACCAGCGAGCTGAGATAAGGGGGGACTTTACCTAGCAGGGTTTTGTAGATGACCTGGAGCCAGTGGGTTTGGCGACGAGTGTGAAGCGAGGGCCAGCCAACGAGAGCGTACAGGTCGCAGTGGTGGGTAGTATATGGGGCTTTGGTGACAAAACGGATGGCACTGTGATAGACTGCATCCAATTTATTGAGTAGGGTTTTGGAGGCTATTTTGTAAATGACATCACCGAAGTCGAGGATTGGTAGGATGGTCAGTTTTACAAGGGTATGTTTGGCAGCATGAGTGAAGGATGCTTTGTTGCGGAATAGGAAGCCGATTCTAGATTTAACTTTGGATTGGAGATGTTTGATGTGAGTCTGGAAGGAGAGTTTACAGTCTAACCAGACACCTAGGTATTTGTATTTGTCTACATATTCTAAGTCAGAGCCGTCCAGAGTAGTGATGTTGGACAGGCGGGCAGGTGCAGGCAGCGATCGGTTGAAGAGCATGCATTTAGTTTTACTTGTATTTAAGAGCAATTGGAGGCCACGGAAGGAGAGTTGTATGGCATTGAAGCTCGCCTGGAGGGTTGTTAACACAGTGTCAAAAGAAGGGCCAGAAGTATACAGAATAGTGTCGTCTGCGTAGAGGTGGATCAGAGACTCACCAGCAGCAAGAGCGACATCATTGATGTATACAGAGAAGAGAGTCGGTCCAAGAATTGAACCCTGTGGCACCCCCATAGAGACTGCCAGAGGTCCGGACAACAGACCCTCCGATTTGACACACTGAACTCGATCAGAGAAGTAGTTGGTGAACCAGGCGAGGCAATCATTAGAGAAACCAAGGCTGTCGAGTCTGCCGATGAGGATGTGGTGATTGACAGAGTCAAAAGCCTTGGCCAGGTCAATGAATATGGCTGCACAGTACTGTTTCCTATCGATAGCGGTTAAGATATCGTTTATGACCTTGAGCGTGGCTGAGGTGCACCCATGACCAGCTCTGAAACCAGATTGCATAGCGGAGAAGGTATGGTGGGATTCGAGATGGTCGGTAATCTGTTTGTTGACTTGGCTTTCGAAGACCTTAGAAAGGCAGGGTAGGATAGATGTAGGTCTGTAGCTGTTTGGGTCAAGAGTATCCCCCCCTTTGAAGAGGGGGATAACCGCAGCTGCTTTCCAATCTTTGGGAATCTCAGACGACACGAAAGAGAGGTTGAAAAGGCTGGTAATAGGGGTGGCAAAAATTTCAGCAGATAGTTTTAGAAAGAAAGGGTCCAGATTATCTAGCCCGGCTGATTTGTAAGGGTCCAGATTTTGCAGCTCTTTCAGAACATCAGCTGACTGTATTTGGGAGAAAGAGAAATGGGGAAGGCTTGGGCGAGTAGCAGAGGGGAGGGCAGTGCTGTTGACCGGGGTAGGGGTAGCCAGGTGGAAAGCATGGCCAGCCGTAGAAAAATGCTTGTTGAAATTCTCAATTATAGTGGATTTGTCGGTGGTGACAGTGTTTCCTATCTTCAGTGCAGTTGGAAGCTGGGTGGAGGTGTTCTTATTCTCCATGGACTTTACAGTGTCCCAGAACTTTTTTGAGTTTGTGTTGCAGGAAGCAAATTTCTGCTTGAAAAAGCTAGCCTTGGCTTTTCTAACTGCCTGTGTACACTGGTTTCTAGCTTCCCTGAAAAGTTGCAATTCACGGGGGCTGTTCGATGCTAATGCAGAACGCCATAGGATGTTTTTCTGTTGGTTAAGGGCAGTCAGATCAGGAGAGAACCAAGGGCTATATCTGTTCCTGGTTCTAAATTTCTTGAATGGGGCATGCTTATTCAAGATGGTGAGGAAGGCATTTAAAAAAAATATCCAGGCATCCTCTACTGACGGGATGAGATCAATATCCTTCCAGGATACCTCGGCCAGGTCGATTAGAAAGGCCTGCTCGCTGAAGTGTTTCAGGGAGCGTTTGACAGTGATGAGTGGAGGTCGTTTGATCGCTGACCCATTACGGATACAGGCAATGAGGCAGTGATCGCTGAGATCTTGGTTGAAAACAGCAGAGGTGTATTTGGAGGGCAAGTTGGTTAGGATGATATCTATGAGGGTACCCGTGTTTACGGAATTGGGGTGGTACCTGGTAGGTTCATTGATAATTTGTGTGAGATTGAGGGCATCCAGCTTAGATTGTAGGATGGCTGGGGTGTTAAGCATGTTCCAATTTAGGTCGCCTAGCAGCACAAGCTCTGAAGATAGATGGGGGGCAATCAGTTCACATATGGTGTCCAGAGCACAGCTGGGGGCAGAGGGTGGTCTATAGCAGGCGGCAACAGTGAGAGACTTGTTTTTAGAGAGGTAGATTTTTAAAAGTAGAAGTTCAAATTGTTTGGGAACAGACCTGGATAGTAAAACAGAACTCTGCAGGCAATCCTTGCAGTAGATTGCAACACCGCCCCCTTTGGCCGAAATGCAGCTAACCAGCTGTACTCTGTTCAATCTAGGCATGTTAGCCAGCCAAGTTATTTGTACATTATTACATGATCAGTCAATACAGATGGAGATATAGTTGTTTCATCTTATCGCCCAAAGGCATTGCATGCAGCCGTCTATATTCGTATTCCCCGTGGACCGGTTCATACAGAAAAACATTCTGCTGCAAGGCGTCGGTTTTCTACAGAACTCAATTTAATGTCGAAGGCGGATAAAAACGGAAAGATATGCCTACTTTATGAAACACCATTTCCCACCACCACGAGTGTATAGCTGATTGCATACAATGCCTACAACTTGATCAAGCCTATGAATATGCAAAACTGTTTAAAAAAACCATTGCACATTAATAAAGGTAGTTGGAGGTTCTCAGCAACTTGAACCAACACTGACATTTGAGCAGTGAGGTTAATTCCCCCCCTTATGTTTCTGTTCTCCTCAGGTTGAAGCACATCCCACCCCATCATCCAGACAGATGTAAAGAAGTTGGGAACCTCCGGTCCAGCAGGAACATCACCCTCTCCCAGGAGTTAGTTAGGAGTTTATTCAGCAGCATCACTGTGGTTAGATGGAAGTAGATCCACACATTGTTCTCTATCATGCAGAATTGTCCGCTCATTATAACTCATAAAGCTCATTGTAAAATACAGATGTAGGTGATTTCTGTCCCAGGGTACTGCACTGTGGACACGTTATCTTTCCTGCCAGCCCAGCACAAACACCTTGTTCAACTATTCATGGTCCTCAATGTAGATCACAATTAGTTGAATGAGGTCAGAAAGGGTCTGGAACAAAGTATACGTAACTGTCATGAGCCTTCATGTACCCAACAAGCTTTCAAGTGTTGGAGGTTCATCCCCTTGATGTCCCTCACTTGGGGATGACTTATTTTGTACAATGGACTGTGTTCCAAGGGTTCATGCACAGATACAGGAAACCAATAAGAGTTTATATTATTAAAAATGACCAGTGCTGATGTCTCCCCACGGTTCTGGTTTGGAGGCTTGGACAGGATGCAGTTCATCTGTCTAATCCCCTGCGAGGAGAAACACAATAAATATGGTATCCTGGGAGGTCTACCCCGGGGGTTGGTGATAGAGGGGAGGTACGTGCCGTGACGTTGGCTCCCTCTGCTGGGAGAACCCGGAATGGAGACGCTGATGGCAGCAATTAGGGGAGAGTACCAACCAGCCGTGCAGGCCGCCTAAAAGGACCGCTGCGGGGAGGAAAAGAGAGGAGGGCGAGAAGCTCCCGGGGTACGGAACCGAATACGAGGAGGCGGCCCTGAAGAAGGACCGAGCCGACCCTAAGTTATGTTGTTATGTTTATTTTATGATGTCAAGTAAAGGTGTTTTCTGATAGGGAGGTTCTGTCTCTGTGCACACAAACACAACACGGTTTTACCACATAATGTATTAATTTAATATATATTCCTGTTTGTGATATATATGCATATAATTAATTTGGACATGTTCTTTCTTTATAATATGCCAGGGTTTGTTTTGTATCCAACACATTTAGCTTACATTGTGATGAAGCAGTGTTGTAGGACTCCAGTTCCGTCTCCAGACCACATAATGAGTGTCTTGGTGTCGGATACATTTGCTTCCATCTGTCCAAGAGTGTTTCTCATCCATTCTCGTCTAATTCTACTCATTCGTGATATTGGAATATTTTGGGAGGTGATGATTGACAGTCGACTCCTGATACTTTGTATAAGTGAAAGCTCTCTGAAGTGAACTAAATTTGTTTTTCTAGTCACAATTCAATAACATTCTCCTGATAACTGCATTTCCTGGTTTAGTGCAAGCCAGTGTTGTAGTACTTGGAGTCCAGTATCGAGACCACAGTTTGAGTGTCTCGGTCTTGACTCGGTGTCGGACAGTGAGGACTCATAATTTTAAAAACTCCTAATTATCATCTTCCATTCTGTCAGCGCATAAAACCGCTTTGTCAAATATATACACTCCTTTTTGAAACATATCTTAAGTCTGGATTGTGAAATTGTGACTTTTTGTGTGAGTTAAACGTATGAACTTTAAAAAAAGTTTTAATGTCTGACTGATGTTTCTGCAGCTTGAAGATATAAATGCCCAACGTGACATGGAGGTAGATTATAAAGGTGAAGAGTCAACGTGACATGGAGGTAGATTATAAAGGTGTAAGAGTCAAGGTGACATGGAGGTAGATTATAAAGGTGTAAGAGTCAACGTGACATGGAGGTAGATTATAAAGGTGTAAGAGCCAACGTGACATGGAGGTAGATTATAAAGGTGTAAGAGTCAACGTGACATGGAGGTAGATTATAAAGGTGTAAGAGTCAACGTGACATGGAGGTAGATTATAAAGGTGTAAGAGTCAACGTGACATGGAGGTAGATTATAAAGGTGTAAGAGCCAACGTGACATGGAGGTAGATTATAAAGGTGTAAGAGTCATCGTGACATGGAGGTAGATTATAAAGGTGTAAGAGTCAACGTGACATGGAGGTAGATTATAAAGGTGTAAGAGTCAACGTGACATGGAGGTAGATTATAAAGGTGTAAGAGTCAACGTGACATGGAGGTAGATTATAAAGGTGTAAGAGTCAACGTGACATGGAGGTAGATTATAAAGGTGTAAGAGTCGACCACCAGACTACAATAAAACAACATGGATATGGACAGAGGTCACCTTTTCCCATGTTAGTACATGATGATGATACCAAGAAGTCCACGTTCACCCTGACAAACGCCGTTCCCCACAGGAAAGATCCTTCAACCGAGGCAGATGGTGTAAAATGGAGTGCAGAGTCAGAGAAGCTCTTGTGAAGAACTGTAAGGATGCTAACGACCAGACAACAGTCTATGGTGACTGTAGCAGTTCTCAACAACATCAACAACGATCTGAACAACAGAGTCCCAGATCTCCTGTGGACAGCCTGAATAACATGCTGAACCATCATTATGGTGGGGGTGTCCAGTCCACCCCTAACCCTACCACTACCCCCTAAACCTACCACTAACCCCTAACCCTACCACTAACCCCTAACCCTACCACTAACCCCTAACCCTACCACTAACCCCTAACCCTACCACTACCCCCTAACCCTACCACTAACCCCTAACCCTACCACTAACCCCTAACCCTACCACTAACCCCTAACCCCCCAGATCAGTGTCCAAAAGGTGATATTCCGAGAGCGCTTCTCCTCAAGGATGGGGATGTACGTGATCATTGTGTCTATGATGATGACTGTGTCTCTGTTGGGGTCAAAGGTTATTACCTACCTGTTGTATTTGTTTCTGTGCTGGTGATGATGATGTAGTGACATAACCACCAGGAACCTGTGACATCATCAGGTCAAGCAGGTAATAATGGACCTGGTTTAGTCTGACCTGAGTTTCACGCTGTGATCAACATTCACTATTAATGACAATACTTTCTGAACTATCAGCACAGTAGACTACTGACCTGACCTGCTTTAGTAGACTACTGACCTGACCTGCTTTAGTAGACTACTGACCTGACCTGCTTTAGTAGACTACTGACCTGCTGTAGTAGACTACTGACCTGACCTGCTTTAGTAAACTACTGACCTGACCTACTTTAGAAGACTACTGACCTGACCTGCTTTAGTAGACTACTGTACTGACCTGCTTTAGTAGACTACTGTACTGACCTGCTTTAGTAGACTACTGACCTGACCTGCTTTAGTAGACTACTCTAATGACCTGACCTGCTTTAATAGACTACTGACCTGACCTGCTGTAGTAGACTACTGTACTGACCTGACCTGCTTTAGTAGACTACTGACCTGACCTGCTTTAGTAGACTACTGACCTGACCTGCTTTAGTAGACTACTGACCTGACCTGCTTTAGTAGACTACTGACCTGACCTGCTGTAGTAGACTACTGACCTGCTTTAGTAGACTACTGATCTGGCCTGCTTTAGTAGACTACTGACCTGACCTGCTTTAGTAGACTACTGACCTGACCTGCTTTAGTAGACTACTGACCTGACCTGCTGTAGTAGACTACTGACCTGCTTTAGTAGACTACTGATCTGGCCTGCTTTAGTAGACTACTGACCTGACCTGCTTTAGTAGACTACTGACCTGACCTGCTTTAGTAGACTACTGACCTGACCTGCTTTAGTAGACTACTGACCTGCTTTAGTAGACTACTGACCTGACCTGCTGTAATAGACTACTGCATTATTAGTTGTGAACAAACATTGTATACCCTCAAAACATGGTTGAAACTATAATTTTGATATCATGGATTGTCAGTCATTGCATCAGAAGCTCTGTCTATGAATATGAGAGTGTTCACATTTCTCCAGCCCTTTTCCCTCAGCTGTTAACCCAAACAGTGACGGGGTGAGACAATGTGTTATTGTTTGAGCTGCATATTGCCCCTGTATACTGTAGGTAGTCTAGAGGTTAGAACGTTGTGACAGTAACTGATAGGTTGCTTGTTCTAGTCCCTGAGAAGGCAAGGTGGAAACATCTGCCGTTCTGCCCTTGAGCAAGGCATTTAACCCCCAACAACAGTTACTGTTCCCTGGGTGCCGTGGATGTTGATTAAGGCCGTCCCCCCACCTCTCTGATTCAGAGGGCTTGGGTTAGATGTGGAAAACACATTTGGGATGAATTCCTTCAACTGACTAGGTTTCCCTTATTTCCCTTATCGGTATGTCAGGTTCTGTTTGTTTTATCACTGTAACTATATTTTCTAAATGTGATCAATCTTCTTCTTGGAAGGAATAAAATATCTGTAATAAAGCATTTGAAAGTCTGTTTTTTTGTACGTATGGCTTGTAAATTTAGCCAAGTGATTCCCATATGAGACAATTCAACATTGGTGCAAATGTATTTGAGCTAAAAATAGTGATTACTGAAAGCCCTCTTTGAGTTGTCAGTTATTCCAAAGATGGTTTAGTATTGTTTTGCACGGTGTTTATTCTATACAAGAGCAAGGTAATGTTGATTAGTTAGTCTTTACTTCAGCATAACTCTGTAGTACGCATACAGCTCCATTCAGCGCATAGTAAGTCATGCCTAACTTGGCTCACTAGTACTATATAGTATCACACTCAGATACACAGAACAGCAGCGCCATCTAGTGGCGACATCTCTTAACAAGTATGAAGATGTATAGAAACTGTCCAATAGAAATCCCCGATCACACTTCTAGGCGA
This sequence comes from Salvelinus fontinalis, assembly GCF_029448725.1. NCBI lineage: Eukaryota > Metazoa > Chordata > Actinopteri > Salmoniformes > Salmonidae > Salvelinus > Salvelinus fontinalis. The sequence goes on from NW_026600533.1 coordinate 102,658, forward strand.
TGTCATGGCAACGTTGGCTAGCTAAGTTAATGCGCAGAAAACAACATTGATTCAAACAGTTTGAGCCCTGTGGGGCATGTGAAGGCTATCAAATCAAAGTCACAAATTAAATGTATTTACCTTTATTTAATTAAAATAATTAAAGAGCAGCAGTAAATAACAAGAGCAGCATAGAAGGGGGACAATGCAAATAGTCTGGGTAGCTATTTGATTAGATGTTCAGGAGTCTTATGGCTTGGGGGTAGAAGCTGTTTAGAAGCCTCTTGGACCTAAACTTGGTGCTCCGGTACCGCTTGCCATGTGGTAGCAGAACGAACAGTCTATGACTGGGGTGGCTGGAGTCTTTGACAATTTGTAGGGCCTTCCTCTGACACTGTCTGGCATAGAGGTCCTGGACGGCAGGAAACCTGGACCGTACGCACAACCCTCTGTTGTGCCTTGCGGTCGGAGGCCAAGCAGTTGCCATACCAGGCAGTGATGCAACCCGTCAGGATGCTCTCGATAGTGCAGCTGTAGAACATTTTGAGGATCTGAGGACCCACGCCAAATCTTTTCAGTCTCCTGAGGGGGAATAGGCTTTGTCTTGCCCTCTTCACGACTGTCTTGGTGTGTTTGGACCATGATAGTTTGTTGGTGATGTGAACATCAAGGAACTTGAAGCTCTCAACCTGCTCCACTACAGCCCTGTCGATGAGAATGGGGGCGTGCTCGGTGCTCCTTTTCCTATAGTCCACAATCATCTCCTTTGTCTGGATCATGTTGGGGGAGAGGTTATTATCCTGGCACCACCCGGCCAGGTCTCTGACCTCCTCCCTATAGGCTGTCTCATCGTTGTCGGTGATCAGGCCTACCACTGTTGTGTCGTCTGCAAACGTAATGATGGGGTTGGAGTTGTGCCTGGCCGTGCAGTCATGAGTGAAGAGGAGGTGACTGAGCACACACCCCTGAGGCGCCCCGTGTTGAGGATCAGCGTGGCGGATGTGTTGTTACCTACCCTTACCACCTGGGGGCAGCCCGTCAGGAAGTCCAGGATCCAGTTGCGGTGGGAGGTGTTTAGTCCCAGGGTCCTAAGCTTATTGATGATCTTTGAGGGCCCTATGGAGTTGAACGCCGAGCTGTAGTCAACAAACAGCATTATCACACAGCTGTTCATTTTGTCCAGGTGGGAAATGGCATAAATAATACAATGGTCATAAAGTGTACAACACAAGCAGAGAAGAAGTCTAAGAACATTGGAATCATTGTGAATGCAGCTGAACGTTTTTGGGGGTCTTCCTGATTTCCTCGGTGCAAGAAATCCTGTCGGTGAATGTAGCCCCATCACAGGCCCCTGAGCCGGTGTAGGGATGTATTTTGGACTGGACTGTGATTGAAGACGTATGATGTTTTTTTTAGTTGATGTGTTTTATTTTGTATGATATCGTTTTACCTCTTATCCGGAATATTTTGTTTACGTTTCTTTTTTAATACCTCGTCCAGCTGGTGGCGGTAATGCACCTTAACATTGGATGTCAACCGCCGTTAAACTCCATCGAAGAAGAAGACACTTTCCCCTCATTGTTTAAATCACAAGGAGAGTTACAGAGTAAGTATCTTTTATAAGGTTGAATGAAATGGATTGTAATCTTATTGCTACATCTGTGAAGTTGTAAGAAGAATGGAAAAGTGAATTGAAAACATTATACAGTTCTATCTCTGCAGTCATCTACCTATGATACCCGTAGCATTGGTTTGGTATCGGTAACTACCGGTACAATCAGCGGCCACTTGTCTGCATTTTCAATACTATTTTTACAATCGTAGCTATTTTAATGCATACTATCGCTTATATTCGTGCTTTGTTGTATGGTGTAAGACGTCTGTGAAGTTGTGAAATAGTGTTTACGTGATGCAGGCTACAGTACAGTAACTTTAGCATGCTACTGTACAGTAGTTTATTTTCGGTTCCAGTGTATAACAGTTTTATTCAACATGTATCAGTCATGGATTAGCTAATACATGTATTATGTTATCTAGTTTAATGGTGTGATAATCGGGATATTTGCCTTACAATTCAATCTACACATGAATATGGTTCTGCAATGTATTGCAATGTTAGGTAGGCTACTCAATTCCCTTGGCATTCTGCAAGCATGAATACTTTACAATAATGGAAGATATGCATTGTGTTAATCTTACTATTTGTCCATGTATTGAATGGTACACAGCTTTCCATAAATGCAGTGTGGACTTTTTACAGATGAAACCCCTTCCATTATGACACTCCCTTCCTGTATCTGTCATAAAGGCCTATGCATTCTTTGTCCTTTAGTTACACAACTAAATCTAGTATCTGTCACGTACCTTTCATGCTGTAGATCTGCTCTCATGGTGCTGAGAATGCTTAGTACTGTATCTGTCACTTATGTATTCTCTGTATGTATTAGGTATGAACCCTTGGACATACAGGTACCTCCAGCGCTCCCTCCTGCCTCACGTTCGGCCCCTGTCCCTGGTGATCTACCCCAGGCCCTCTTGTATCCACCCCAGGCTTCTGAACTTGCCCCAGTGGGGTGAAGACCAGAAGAGGGTGATGTCCTTCCTGCCTCTCTCTCTCTCTCCCTTAAATGCAGCTGGTGATTCCAGAGAGCCGGCGGGCATCTCTCAACAAGAAGCAGCAGTGGATTGACCGGATGCTGTTTACCAGGAGCCTCCTACAGAGCTCACAGTCCATCACTGTCCTTTCCCTGGTGGGGTGAAGATCAGAAGAGGGTGATGTCCTTCCTGCCTCAGAATGTGCTGGGGTGAGTTTTTCCATAATAAATGAGCAGCTTACAAATGGTCATTTAATATTTTCTTCTCTCATGATCTATCAATACCTCAGGATGCCACTGGGTAAACAGTATCTAACTGATTAACTTTTCTGTGATGATATGTGGAAGAAGATGTGTCTGAAGTAAACAGAGGAACTGGCCTAGAGTTAGTCCTGTCTGGTATAATTAGTGGTCAAGACTGGACAAGGAGGGTTGGATAAACTCCTCTCTATGAAGATGAGTCCTGTCTGGTATAATTAGTGGTCAAGACTGGACAAGGAGGGTTGGATAAACTCCTCTGTATGAAGATGAGTCCTGTCTGGTATAATTAGTGGTCAAGACTGGACAAGGAGGGTTGGATAAACTCCTCTGTATGTGGAACAGGTGTGACTATTTATCATGTGTAACAATCAAACCTCCCTATTGGCTGTGTGTTCCACATTCTAAAGTAGAACCATCATTCTACTTGCTGAAATATTGTCCAGAAATGACCTCATTGGACAGAAAGGGGAACTCCTCCCCACACGCATGTTGAACAAATATAATGTTTCCCTGAAACAAAGGATTCCTGTAGTTTCATGAAATAAGAAATGTATTCATAGTGTCCTTTGTCTGGGGTGATGTGAGTTTCCTTCAACAATCAGTCTTCCAGATAGATGACACAGGAACCTTAGTATAAAACTCTTTAGTAATAAAATGTAATTGCAGACAGAGATTCACATCCAGAATACCTCAGTAGTCTATAGTAAAGATCTGTGTGGTAAAACAGGAGACAACACTCTTTATACCAGGTGGTGTGGACAACCTATGTCAAATGCATACGTCAATCACTGTCAAGTTTTGACCTCTTTCTTGTGCAATTCCCCACTTGAAAAGGACAGTCGCTCCACATGAAGATTTTAACTGGATTTCACTCAATAAACAGCCATGGAATCAGTTGTTTGTCTTTTATTTACCATTCTTTGGTTGGCAGTAAACAGGTGAAAAACCTCAAAAAAGAGATGACAAATACAAGTTATTATTTGAGTTGACAGCCTAATTAAATACACAAAATGATCCACATTCACCTCAGATAAACGCATTTCTGCCATTATAAAATACAAGGTTTCCCAAAATAGAAACCCACCATTTTTAATCAAATGAGCAGAATCAGTATATTTTTATCTAAATTTGCATTTTAGCCAAATACATTCAAAATATTTTTTGTAGTAAAAAATTACATTTATTTTCTAATCAGTAGTGTTAAGCAGACAAATCTTACATTTTTTAGCCAAAGATTTTTTAGACTATACATTTGTTACTGAATTAAGAACTTGGTTTACTAAGATTTCTACAAAGTTTAAATTACTTTTAACCATTTCAAACAAGTTCTTTGTCAACAATGAATTTAGCTCTTCTTACTTTTCCTTTATACCCCACAAACAACATTTGAAGTTATAAATACCACTGCAAAAGTCCTATCAAAGTTAAGAGTTAAGAGTCTGTGTTTTCCAGAGTATCATTAGCAGTGCACTGCTTAAAACCTGTTTGGGCTGCAAGGGGCAGTATTGAGTAGCCAGATAAAAGGTGCCCATTTCAAACGGCCTCGTACTCAATTCTTGCTCGTACAATATGCATATTATTATTACTATTGGATAGAAAACACTCTATAGTTTCTAAAACCGTTTGAATTATTTTTCTGAGTGAAACAGAAGTCATTCTGCAGCACACTTCCTGACCAGGAAGTGGAAAGTCTGAAACGGAGGCTATCTTCTACTTCCTGCCTATAAATGGGCATGAGATCTATTAGTATACATGCACGTCATACACCTTCCCCTGGATGTCAAGAGGCTGTGAGAGAAGAAATTAGGTGATTATCTTGGTCTGAGATGGAACACATCATCTTGGAATGACGTGTCCCCCATTTTCGGTACTCTGAAGAGCGCGACGTGGACAGTGGGATTGCCTTCTCTTTAGCTGCCGTAATAGGCGACTATTATCTCCGGCTTTGATTTTATTTGATACATGTCACCATATCATCGTAAAGTATGTTTTTTCAATATAGTTTCATAAGATTATTGAAACATTTTCGGGAGTTTTGCCGTGTTCCGTTCTCTTCCGTTTGTTGACATGGAGAGATTCGCGCCACTTGGCTAGTGTGCATGCTAATTGAAGAGGGAAAGTTGACGTTCTAAATCCAAACAACGACTGTTCTGGACAAAGGACACCTTGTCCAACATTCTGATGGAAGATCAGCAAAAGTAAGAAACATTTTATGATGCTATTTCATATATCTGTCGTGCATGTGAACTGGTCGTCGGCGCCCAAGTGTTTCTGGCTATTGTGGCTACGCTAATATAACGCTACATTTTGTTTTCGCTGTAAAAAAATTAATAAATCGGAAATATTGTCTGGAATCACAAGATGCCTGTCTTTCATTTGCTGTACACTATGCATTTTTCAGAAATGTTTTATGATGAGTAATTAGGTATTTGACGTTGGTGTCTGTAAATATTATGGCTGCTTTCGGTGCAATTTCTGATTGTAGCTACAATGTAAACTATGATTTATACCTGAAATATGCACATTTTTCTAACAAAACATATGCTATACAATAAATATGTTATCAGACTGTCATCTGATGAAGTTGTTTCTTGGTTAGTGGCTGTTTATATCTTTATTTGGTCGAATTTGTGATAGCTACTGATGGAGTAAAAAACTGGTGGAGTAAAAAAAGTGGTCTTTTGCTAACGTGGTTAGCTAATAGATTTACATATTGTGTCTTCCCTGTAAAACATTTAAAAAATCGGACATGTTGGCTGGATTCACAAGATGTGTACCTTTCATATGCTGTATTGGACTTGTTAATGTGTGAAAGTTAAATATTTAAAAAAATATATATTTTGAATTTCGCGCCCTGCACTTTGAGCTGGCTGTTGTCATAAGTGTACCGACGTCGGGCTTGCAGCCAGAAGAAGTTTTTAAACATCTGGAAACTTTACTGGTTCTCTAAAGGTAGTGACTATTTAAATGTAATGGGACAGTTCAGCGAAATAATGTATTCAGATTTGTTTCCTAAACTTCTTTAACTTGTATCTTTTGTGAGGGTGGAGACTTTGCGAACCGGAACTCCCAGTTTCTGACACGTATGGAACCAGAACTTAATCACACAAGATTATAGTTCTGGGTGAATGAGATTAGACTGCTCTAAATAGTGACTGCATCCACACTTTGGTTCTGGTAGAAAAACGTTTTAGGATAAAACATGACTTTACTCAGCATAGAGTCTGTCATAAGTTACACATCACACTATTACAACAGTGGGACTGTTCTGGAATTACGGTTGCTGAGATCACATTCATTAATATCCCACAAGGCTTAGCGTCTCTGAATCAGCAAATAAAACAAGTAACACTTGCATTTCCCTTGACCAGCAAGTCAAAATATTTAGTATGAGTTCTCAAAGAATTAACATACATTACGGATATGTATACAACTGAATGAAACGGAGGAAGATGTGTCCAACTGAATGAAACGGAGGAAGATGTGTCCAACTGAATGAAACGGAGGAAGATGTGTCCAACTGAATGAAACGGAGGAAGATGTGTCCAACTGAATGAAACGGAGGAAGATGTGTCCAACTGAATGAAACGGAGGAAGATGTGTCCAACTGAATGAAACGGAGGAAGATGTGTCCAACTGAATGAAACGGAGGAAGACGTGTCCAACTGAATGAAACGGAGGAAGACGTGTCCAACTGAATGAAACGGAGGAAGATGTGTCCAACTGAATGAAACGGAGGAAGACGTGTCCAACTGAATGAAACGGAGGAAGATGTGTCCAACTGAATGAAACGGAGGAAGATGTGTCCAACTGAATGAAACGGAGGAAGAGGTGTACAACTTGATGTATTCTGTGGTCTTAACACTGCTGAGTTTATTTCCAGTAACTGAAGTAGTTCACAGTAAGAGTTGACACAAGGCTGTGTATGTAGAGTTAGAACATGTGGTTCCTAACAACACTGTGGTCAGAGCAGCACTGGACTGGTTAACACCTCAGACTCAGCAGCTGTAGATTCTTCAGTTGAGGCCTTTTCTCAGTAAGAGTAGAGGAGACTGGGGAACAGACTAACACTTTTAGACTTTAGTTTACTGTGAAAATATTATTTAAGTTAGATTAATAATAATATTTTTATGTAAATAACATAAAGTATCATGGCTACCATAACACACTAAGTATGTTCCTAGGACATACCTGTCAATTACAATTCAACCGAGTGGCAGGAATTAAATGTTACAATTGACCCAGTCGATGAATGTTCCACAGGTCAATAATTTAACAAAGGAGAGGTGGAGGGAATATTTACTTTAGGGTCTCAAAACCTTTTTTCTTCTTCAATAAAACTAAAAGTCATCAATGGATTTAAACAAAACCTCTTGGTCATGTAGAGACACTAACCAACCATTATCACATTGAATAAGAGCTTTCTACCTGGTTTCTAATTGGAATTATTTATCTGTTACAACTGACCCTGTGTTACTTTGTTCCCCAGTCTACCCTACCTTTATGTATAACATTTAAAATGACTGCTTTGCTTAAGTAAAACATTTTTAACTTCTTCAATTACCAGCTGAAGCAGGTCACATAATTATACTTCATGTAAAATTTGTGTTGGCTTTCTTTCTGCTTTACCAATTGAGGAGAGTTACAAACTTCACACACCAGTCAGAGATATACTTAAACTACATATTTAATAATCAGAGCTTTGCAATAGCCTTTTGACTTTCAATGATGCGCTATCTCTAATGAACCATTGAAAGTGACTACAGAAAATTACAAAGATCTTTTATAGCCAAGATACACCCCTCTCAACCTACATGACGAACCACAGATCTTAGGAACAGTTCACAAAGAAAGACTTTTACTTAACTTCTCTAGGGTAGGGGGCAGTATTTTCCGGATGAAAAGCGTGCCCATAGTAAACTGCCTGCTACTCAGGCCCAGATGCTAGGATATGCATATTATTAGTAGATGTATTAGTAGATTTTGATAGACAACACTCTAAAGTTTCTAAAACTGTTTGAATGACGTCTGTGAGTATAACATAACTCATTTGGCAGGCATAAACCTGAGACAAAATCCAACCAGGAAGTGGGAAATCTGAGGTTTGTAGTTTTTCAACTCTTTGCTTATCCAAGATACAGTGGAAATGGGGTCATATTGCACTTCCTAAGGCTTCCACTAGATGTCAACAGTCTTTAGAACCTTGTTTGAGCCTTCTACTGTGAAGTTGGGGTGAATGAGAGGTGATTGAGTCAGAGGTCTGCCAGAGAGCATCGAGCTGACCATGCACATTCACGTGATAGTTAGCTTGCTTTCCATTGCATTTCTGAAGACAAGGGAATTCTCCGGTTGGAACATTGTTGAAGATTTATGTTAAAAACATCCTGTGGCTGGATTTATAACAGGTGTATCTTTAAAATGGTGTAAAATACATGTATGTTTGAGGAATTTTAATTATGAGATTTCTGTTGTTTTGAATTTGGCGCCCTGCAGTTTCACTGGCTGTTGATGAGGTGAGACGTTACCGTCTCACATACCCTAGAGAGGTTAAGAGAGAGGAGTATCCCATAGCCAGATAGCATTCACTATAAACTATCATTCAGTTTGGTCCCTAAGACGAGGTTCTAATCTCATTCTTGGTACTTCATAGCACAGAACCATTACCTCATCCAATGGCATAACTCAATTGTCAACTCTAGATACTCCCATCTCAAGTAAACCCCCTCTTGACCCCACTCCTGGACAAGCTCACTGAGGGGAGTGACTTGCGCACAGACATTGTGAAGACAAGTAATTGGTTCCCCCTTAATCACCCCATCCCTTCACATGGTTTAACAGATACATTCACATATGAAGACAATGTTCCATCCTGTCCTCTTCTCTTTCTGATATTCTGCATAGCAACAGAGACATGTAAAAGACAAGCCTGACCTCTCCCCTCTCTGGGCCCCCAGGTGACTGAGCCCCAGCTGAGGGAAGAAATGCAACTGCCAACACCAGAGTCTATTAGAAATACATTCTAATAACAAGTATATCACATAAGATTATTATGCAGATATGACATCTTAATTACTTATGTTACCCAACTAATTCTGATTCATCCTCCACAAATTACCTTTGTAATTGTGATTTAAAAGGTGTGGACATTTATTTGTTAATTGTTTACATCAAATTCTCCTTGAATGTTGGCTTGTATGACCTATGCAGTGGTTCCCAAACTTTTTATTGTCCCGTACCCCTTCAAACATTCAACCTCCATCTGTGTACCCCCTCTAGCACCAGGGTCAGCTGTGTACCCCCTCTAGCACCAGGGTCAGCTGTGTACCCCCTCTAGCACCAGGGTCAGCTGTGTACCCCCTCTAGCACCAGGATCAGCTGTGTACCCCCTCTAGCACCAGGGTCAGCGCACTCTCAACGGTTGTTATTTGCCATCATTGTAAGCCTGCCACACACACACTATACGATACATTTATTAAATATAAGAATGAGTGTGAGTTTTTGTCACAACCCGGCTATTATGGCGGTTTAGGAGCAGTGGCTTCTTCCTTGCTGAGCGATATAGGTATAGGACTCGTTTAACTGTGGATATAGATACTTTTGTACCTGTCTCCTCCAGCATCTTCACAAGGTCCTTTGCTGTTGTTCTGGGATTGATTTGCACTTTTCGCACCAAAGTACGTTCATCTCTAGGAGACAGAACGCGTCTCCTTCCTGAGCGGTATGATGGCTGCAGCGTGTTCCCATGGTGTTTATACTTGCGTACTATTGTTTGTACAGATGAACGTGGTACCTTCAGGCGTTTGGAAATTGCTCCCAAGGATGAACTAGACTTGTGGAGGCCCACATTTTTTTTCTGGGGTCTTGGCTGATTTCTTTTGATTTTCCCATGATGTCAAGCAAAGAGGCACTGAGTTTGAAGGTAGGCCTTGAAATACATCCACAGGTACACCTCCAATTGACTCATTGATGTCAATTAGCCTATCAGAAGCTTCTAAAGCCATGACATAATTTTCTGGAATTCTCCAAGCTGTTTAAAGGCACAGTCAACTTAGTATATGTAAACTTCTGACCCACTGGAATTGTGATACAGTGAATTATAAGTGAAATAATCTGTCTGTAAACAATTGTTGGATAACTGACTTGTGTCATGCCCAAAGTAGATGTCCTAACAGACTTGCCAAAACTATAGTTTGTGAACAAGACATTTGTGAGGTGGTTGAAAAACAAGTTTTAATAACAACAACCTAAGTGTATGTAAACTTCTGACTTCAACTGTATACCAGGAGCTGTGCCAGACCAGCCACGTCTGTTGACTCATCCAGCTGTCACGCATATCATTCACTGGCTTGTATGCAAAGCAGCCATTGTTTCAGAACATCTCCTGACATGTCACTGATGCATCGTGTTGTTTGATGAAGGCATTGTCTGTGTATTATTTTTTGACTTTTCCCCCAGCATTGTCCCAGCCATATCCACGGCAGCAGGAAGAATGAAGTCCTCCACAATAGCATGGGGCTTGCCTGTCCTAGCCACTCGGTAGCTCGCCATATAAGACGCTTCTAGCCCCTTCTTATGAATGATATCTGTTGCATTCATAAATGTCTTGCTACTTGAAAGTTGTTCGTAATTCTCACTCAAAATACTCCTGTGGCTTATTTTAAAAGTGGCATGTTTTGTTTCTAAATGTTTTGTCAGGTTGTGAGATGGTACTTTTGCACATATAATACACTGTGGCTGAGGAAAGGTTGCTAGATCGAATCCCTGAGCTGACAAGGTAAAACTCTGTCGTTCTGCCCCTGAACAAGGCAGTTAACCCACTGTTCCCCGGTAGGCCGTCATTGAAAATAAGAATTTGTTCTGAACTGACGTGCCCAGTTAAATAAATAAAATAATATTAATTGGACATTGTGTTGTTATTTTGCTGAACACTAGATGGTTTCATTTTATTTTTGGCAGTGAAACCAGGCTACTCAGGCGAGGAAAAAAACTCACCCAAATGTATATCCCTGTTCCTGCTGTAGGCTATACAATTCATTACATTTACATTTAAGTCATTTAGCAGACGCTCTTATCCAGAGCGACTTACAAATTGGTGCATTCACCTTATGACATCCAGTGGAACAGCCACTTTACAACAGTGCATCTAAATCTTTTAAGGGGGGGGGGGGGGTCAGAAGGATTACTTTATCCTATCCTAGGTATTCCTTAAAGAGGTGGGGTTTCAGGTGTCTCCGGAAGGTGGTGATTGACTCCGCTGTCCTGGCGTCGTGAGGGAGTTTGTTCCACCATTGGGGGGCCAGAGCAGCGAACAGTTTTGACTGGGCTGAGCGGGAACTGTACTTCCTCAGTGGTAGGGAGGCGAGCAGGCCAGAGGTGGATGAACGCAGTGCCCTTGTTTGGGTGTAGGGCCTGATCAGAGCCTGGAGGTACTGAGGTGCCGTTCCCCTCACAGCTCCGTAGGCAAGCACCATGGTCTTGTAGCGGATGCGAGCTTCAACTGGAAGCCAGTGGAGAGAGCGGAGGAGCGGGGTGACGTGAGAGAACTTGGGATGGTTGAACACCAGACGGGCTGTGGCGTTCTGGATGAGTTGTAGGGGTTTAATGGCACAGGCAGGGAGCCCAGCCAACAGCGAGTTGAAGTAATCCAGACGGGAGATGACAAGTGCCTGGATTAGGACCTGCGCCGCTTCCTGTGTGAGGCAGGATCGTACTCTGCGGATGTTGTAGAGCATGAACCTACAGGAACGGGCCACCGCCTTGATGTTAGTTGAGAACGACAGGGTGTTGTCCAGGATCACGCCAAGGTTCTTAGCGCTCTGGGAGGAGGACACAATGGAGTTGTCAACCGTGATGGCGAGATCATGGAACGGGCAGTCCTTCCCCGGGAGGAAGAGCAGCTCCGTCTTGCCGAGGTTCAGCTTGAGGTGGTGATCCGTCATCCACACTGATATGTCTGCCAGACATGCAGAGATGCGATTCGCCACCTGGTCATCAGAAGGGGGAAAGGAGAAGATTAATTGTGTGTCGTCTGCATAGCAATGATAGGAGAGACCATGTGAGGTTATGACAGAGCCAATTGACTTGGTGTATAGCGAGAATAGGAGAGGGCCTAGAACAGAGCCCTGGGGGACACCAGTGGTGAGAGCGCGTGGTGAGGAGACAGATTCTCGCCACGCCACCTGGTAGGAGCGACCTGTCAGGTAGGACGCAATCCAAGCGTGGGCCGCGCCGGAGATGCCCAACTCGGAGAGGGTGGAGAGGAGGATCTGATGGTTCACAGTGTCGAAGGCAGCCGATAGGTCTAGAAGGATGAGAGCAGAGGAGAGAGAGTTAGCTTTAGCAGTGCGGAGCGCCTCCGTGATACAGAGAAGAGCAGTCTCAGTTGAATGACTAGTCTTGAAATTCCTGCTGTAGGCTATCCAGTTCCTGCTGTAGGCTATCCAATTCCTGCTGTAGGCTATCCAAATCCTGCTGTAGGCTGTTCAATTCCTGCTGTAGGCTATCCAAATCCTGCTGTAGGCTATCCAGTTCCTGCTGTAGTGTATCCAATTCCTGCTGTATGCTATTCAATTCCTGCTGTAGGCTATTCAATTCCTGCTCTAGGCTATCAAATTCCTGCTGTAGGCTATCAAATTCCTGCTGTAGGCTATCAAATTCCTGCTGTAGGCTATCCAATTCCTGCTGTAGGCTATTCAATTCCTGCTGTAGGCTATCAAATTCCTGCTGTAGGCTATCCAATTCCTGCTGTAGGCTATTCAATTCCTGCTGTAGGCTATTCAATTCCTGCTGTAGGCTATCCAATTCCTGCTGTAGGCTATCCAATTCCTGCTGTAGGCTATCCAATTCCTGCTGTAGGCTATTCAATTCCTGCTGTAGGCTATTCAATTCCTGCTGTAGGCTATTCAATTCCTGCTGTAGGCTATCAAATCCTGCTGTAGGCTATCCAAATCCTGCTGTAGCCTATTCAATTCCTGCTGTAGGCTATCAAATCCTCCTGTAGGCTATTCAATTCCTGCTGTAGGCTATTCAATTCATGCTGTAGGCTATCCAATTCCTGCTGTAGGCTATACAAATCCTGCTGTAGGTTATCCAATTCCTGCTGTAGGCTATCCAATTCCTGCTGTAGGCTATTCAATTCCTGCTGTAGGCTATCCAATTCCTGCTGTAGGCTATCCAATTCCTGCTGTAGGCTATTCAATTCCTGCTGTAGACTATTCAATTCCTGCTGTAGGCTATTCAATTCCTGCTGTAGGCTATCCAATTCCTGCTGTAGGCTATTCAATTCCTGCTGTAGGCTATTCAATTCCTGCTGTAGGCTATTCAATTCCTGCTGTAGGCTATTCAATTCCTGCTGTAGGCTATCCAATTCCTGCTGTAGGCTATTCAATTCCTGCTGTAGGCTATCCAATTCCTGCTGTAGGCTATTCAATTCCTGCTGTAGGCTATCCAATTCCTGCTGTAGGCTATTCAATTCCTGCTGTAGTGTATCCAATTCCTGCTGTAGGCTATTCAATTTCTGCTGTAGACTATTCAATTCCTGCTGTAGGCTATTCAATTCCTGCTGTAGGTAATCCAATTCCTGCTGTAGGCTATTCAATTCCTGCTGTAGACTATTCAATTCCTGCTGTAGGCTATCCAATTCCTGCTGTAGTCTATCCAAATCCTGCTGTAGGCTATCCAATTCCTGCTGTAGGCTATTCAATTCCTGCTGTAGGCTATCCAATTCCTGCTGTAGGCTATTCAATTCCTGCTGTAGGTAATCCAATTCCTGCTGTAGGCTATTCAATTCCTGCTGTAGGCTATTCAATTCCTGCTGTAGGCTATCCAATTCCTGCTGTAGTCTATCCAATTCCTGCTGTAGTCTATCCAATTCCTGCTGTAGGCTATTCAATTCCTGCTGTAGGCTATCCAATTCCTGCTGTAGGCTATTCAATTCATGTTGCTGCAGCATTCAAATGTAGGCTAACCAACTCTTACTTGAAGGCGATCCAATTGCTGCTAATATACTGGTCCAACAGTATGTTTCAGGTGATTATAGGTAAACCAATCCCTACTATAGGAGACACCACTGTGCTCCCATTGATTAATGTTAACCGGTTAGATTCATTGTTATCAGGAATAAATAGTTCTGCCAAACTGAACACCAATATTTTGTGGCTGAGGAGGACAAGAGGTCCTTCACCATTAAGGCTCGGCTGGACAACAGACAGTCCTTCACAGAGATGTTTTAATAAGGTCTCTTACCTTCTTTAAGATGTGGCCAGAGGGATGTCTGAGTCCATCTGGGTCACGGCACCAAATGTTGTAGAAGATTAGATCCAAAGATGAAGGCAGAGACTTTTTAATTGAATAGAAAGATCTTTAATCAAGCAGCTGCAGAAGAGATTATTGTGATTTCACAGGGAAGAACCCCCTGAGTAAATGGTTCCATGTCCCTTATATAGTGGGAGGTGATAATACCATCAGATTGTTACAGTTATTTATACCAGCAACAGTTCCAGAACACAATGGCCTTGTGTTTAAGGTCCAGACACACCAGGACTCTATGAAAGACATCACAGTCCAACACAGAACATGTCCCTTGAGAAGTTACAACAGTTCAACACTAATTCTGCCACCACACTAGTTTTCACTCACATGTGAGGGGCTGATGCTCATTGGCTAAGACTCAATTTGCTAGGGGGGGTGAAATGTAGGGAAACAGTAATTCTGCTCATAGATTCTATATGTTTGAACAACACATTGATACATCAAGCACAAAGTGGGAGGTTTAAAATATACTTTCTTAGTCGCCAAAGTAACAGAGCTTGTCTTTAATGTTTATAACCCTTAAACTTGTTTAATTATAACCATTATAACCCTTATTATAACCATTATAACCCTTATTATAACCATTTTAACCATGGCTTATAACACTTATTACTTACCCCTTATAACCATTATAACTTAACCCTTATAACCATTAAACCCTTAAAACCCTTGTAACTTAGGGAATGTGTACTCAATAGTTGTGGGAATTACCACTGGACAAAACTCATCATTTTTCATCACAGTCACAATCACATCCATCCTCCTCATCACATTCCTTTAACTCATCCCTTGTTCTTCTCGCCATCTTCATGCTCCTCTCTCTGCTCCCTTTCCCGCTCCTCTTTTGCCCCGCCCCACCCTCTAATACTCTCTCTCTGTTCCTCCCTGTCTCATCCTGTTCTACACTTTGAATAGCTTTTCTTGGGCAATAATATGGGAATACCTTGAAGTCCTTGTAGAAACTCGTCAATTCTTTTTCGAGAACTCCCAAGGTATTTGAATTCACTGTTTCCCCCTTTACGTTCTTCCCCCAGTATGCTCCGGCCACCCACTGTCCCAGGTTGTTTTTACAGCAGTAGGCTGTCCACAGAAGATCCGGGATGTTCACTCGTTTGTTCAGTTTGTTGTTGCTGGGCACTGCTCCAGTCACCACATAGGCTTTAATCTGGTCTTCAGCTTCCTTACAGTTCTTCACAAGATATTCTCTGACTTTGCACTCAATTTTACTCCATCTGCCTCGGTTGAAGCCTCTTTCCTGTGGAACGGCGTTTGTCAGGGTGAAAGTGGACCTCATGGTATCATCATCAGCATACGAACATGGGAATAGGTGACCTCTGTCCAGATGCATGCCCTTTATCTTTACCTTGTAGTCTGCGTTCGTAGCCTGGTGCTCGACTCTTAGACGTCTACCTGCCACCATCATGTCACGTGTGTAATGTTTATCTTCAAGCTGCAGAAACATCAGTCCGACATTAAAACTATTAGAAAAATTCATACATTTAAAAAAAAATCACTATTTCACAATCCAGACTTAAGCTGAAAGTGGTTGCAACAAAGATACATATATACATGACATATACCAGTAATCAAATACACATGTTGAATAGAGATTAGAACTACCTGAGGCTCCATCATCCAGGACTGACTAGGTAACATAACTGTCTGTGATATATACCAGTAAACAAATACACATGTTATGTTATATGACAAACATTAGTCCTACCTGGGGCTCGATCATCCAACGTTGATTTGGTCTGCGGTCTGTAGGAGGACCAGTGAAGGTGTAGGCTGAGAACACAGGGATCCTGTTGGTCGTGTCGTAGAGAGTTGCAAACCTGTAGATGTTTTTAACTTCCGTTTTCTTCTTGTATTTAAACAACTGGCAGATCGGCTTGTAGCGGTTCTGGTCCTGGACTTTCCCATCAACCAAAATACCTGGGAGATTTGGAGTTGTCCCCTTCAGGAAGAAACTCTTGCACTGTGGAACATCACTGAACTTCTTCACTACATGAGAGAGAGCAGGAGGAAGGAGAGAGAGAAGGAGGAGAGTAGAGAGATGATTCAATATCCCCATCATCACCTGAAGACTGTACACCACAGAGACCAGCTGGTAGACTGGAGAATGCTGATCTGAGTCAGGACAGACTGCTTTAAATAGTTATTTCAGAGACCAGTTGGTAGACTGGAGACTGTTGAGCTGAGTCAGGACAGACTGCTTTAAATAGTTATTTCAGAGACCAGTTGGTAGACTGGAGACTGCTGAGCTGAGTCAGGACAGACTGCTTTAAATAGGTTTTCAGAGACTCCTCCTTCAGATGTCAAGACAGAAAGGGTTGATTTGCATAAACTCCTCTGTTTCCATGGACACTGCTGTCACAAATAACATGTGTCTCACCTACTGTAGTTTCTAACACGTATGGACCCAGAACTTAATCACACAAGTCTATAGTTCTGGGAACACTTTGGTTCTGGTAGAAAAAAGTTTTAGGATAAAAACATGACTTTACTCAGCATAGAGTCTGTCAGAAGTTACACATCACCCTATTACAACAGTGGGACTGTTCTGGAATTACGGTTGCTGAGTTCACATTCATTAATATCTCACAAGGCTTAGCGCCTCTGAATCAGCAACTCAAAGAAGTAAACTTGCATTTCCCTTGACCAGCAAGTCAACATATTTAGTATGAGGTCTTAAAGGCCTCACATACATTACAGATATGATTACAACTGAATGAAACGGAGGAAGATGTGTCCAACTGAATGAAACGGAGGAAGATGTGTCCAACTGAATGAAACGGAGGAAGATGTGTCCAACTGAATAAAACGGAGGAAGCTATCAAATGTCAATCACATTTCCACCTCTGATTTGGCCTCTAACACATTTAATGGAAACCAGAAGATGGCAATAATGGATGTTTCATTTATTGGTGTTTATGTTGGTGTAGGTTTGGTTTCTGAGCTGTAATTATTAGGAATCATTAGGTATAATGGAGGCATGAGGGGAGCCATAATGAAGCTTGGGAGGGGCTGAATGCAGGGAAACATGGTCACATGAGGCAGTACTGATAAGGGGAGGAACCGTTTAAGGCTCATATCACTCAGATCCCTGCCTAGAAATAATGATGTAATGTTTAGTGATGAGGAGGAGACTCCACCCAGAATGGGGTATACAGTCGTGGCCAAAGGTTTTGAGAATGACACAAATATTAATTGTCACAAAGTCTGCTGCCTCAGCTTGTATGATGGCAATTTGCATATACTCCAGAATGTTATGAAGAGTGATCAGATGAATTGCAATTATTTGCAAAGTCCCTCTTTGCCATTCAAACGAACTGATTCCTCCAAAAACATTTACACTGCATTTCAGCCCTGTCACAAAAGGACCAGCTGACATCATGTCAGTGATTCTCTCATTAACATAGGTGTGAGTGTTGACGAGGACAAGGCTGGAGATCACTCTGTCATGCTGATTGAGTTCGAATAACAGACGAAGATTCAAAAGGAGGGTGGTGCTTGGAATCATTGTTCTTCCTCTGTCAACCATGGTTACCTGCAAGGAAACACGTGCCGTCATCATTGCTTTGCACAAAAAGGGCTTCACAGGCAAGGATATTGTCACGCCCTGACCATAGTTTGCTTTGTATGTTTCTATGTTTTGTTTGGTCATGGTGTGATCTGAGTGGGCATTCTATGTTGTATGTCTAGTTTGTCTGTTTCTGTGTTTGGCCTGATATGGTTCTCAATCAGAGGCAGGTGTTAGTCGTTGTCTCTGATTGGGAACCATATTTAGGTAGCCTGTTTTGTATTGTGGGTTGTGGGTGATTGTTCCTGTTTCTGTGTCTTTGTGTATGTCACCATACGGGACTGTTGCGTTTTCGTTCGTTTGTCCGTTTATTGTTTTGTATGGTTATTCAGTGTTATTCGTTAATAAAAGTAACGATGTATTCATATCACGCTGCGCATTGGTCCTCCGATCCTTCTTACTACTCATCCTCAGATGAGGAGGACGACGAACGTGACAGATATTGCTGCCAGTAAGATTGCACCTAAATCAACCATTTATCGGATCATCAAGAACTTCAAGGAGAGCGGTTCAATTTTTGTGAAATAGGCTTCAGGGCGCCCAAGAAAGTCCAGCAAGCGCCAGGACCATCTTCTAAAGTTGATTCAGCTGCGGGATCGGGGCACCACCAGTACAGAGCTTGCTCAGGAATGGCAGCAGGCAGGTGTGAGTGCATCTGCACGCGCAGTGAAGTGAAGACTTTTGGAGGATGGCCTGGTGTCAAGAAGGGCAGCAAAGAAGCCACTTCTCTCCTGGAAAAACATCGGGGACAGACTGATATTCTGCAAAAGGAACAGGGATTGGACTGCTGAGGACTGGGGTAAAGTAATTTTCTCTGATGAATCCCCTTTCCGATTGTTTGGGGAATCCGGACAAAAGCTTGTCTGGAGAAGACAAGGTGAGCGCTACCATCAGTCCTGTGTCATGCCAACAGTAAAGCATCCTGAGACCATTCATGTGTGGGGTTGCTTCTCAGCCAAGGGAGAGGACTCACTCACAATTTTGCCTAAGAACACAGCCATGAATAAAGAATGGTACCAACACATCCTCCGATAGCAACTTCTCCCAACCATCCAGGAACAGTTTGGTGATGAACAATGCCTTTTCCAGCATGATGGAGCACCTTGCCATAAGGCAAAAGTGATAACTGAGTGGCTCGGGGAACAAAACATCGATATTTTGGGTCCATGGCCAGGAAACTCACCAGACCTTAATCCCACTAAGAATTTGTGGTCAATCCTCAAGAGGCGGGTGGACAAACAAAAACCCACAAATTCTGACAAACTCCAAGCATTGATTATGCAATAATGGGATGCCATCAGTCAGGATGTGGCCCAGAAGTTAACTGACAGCATGCCAGGGCAGATTGCAGAGGTCTTGAAAAAAAGGGTCAAATATTGCAAATATTGACTCTTTGCATCAACTTCATGTAATTGTCAATAAAAGCCTGACACTTATGAAATGCTTGTAATTATTCTTCAGTATTCCATAGTAACATCTGACAAAAATATCTAAAGACACTGAAGCAGCAAACCTTGTGGAAATTAATATTTGTGTCATTCCCAAAACATTTGGCCAAGACTGTATACTACCACAGGAGAAACCATGTCTGTGTCTCATGCAGCTGGTTTGACACTCTGGGAAGAATAAACTTGGTTTGGTTCAAGTTCTCACTCTAGTAATAGAACCTAACAACATATTCTGTGGTCTGACCACTGCTGAGTTTATTTCCAGTAACTGAAGTAGGTCACAGTAAGAGTTGACACAAGGCTGTGTATGTAGAGTTAGAAAATGTGGTTCCTAACAACACTGTGGTCAGAGCAGTACTGGACTGTTTAACACCTCAGACTCAGCAGCTGTAGATTCTTCAGTTGAGGCCTTTTCTCAGTAAGAGTAGAGGAGACTGGGGAACAAACTAACACTTTTAGACTTTAGTTTATTAGGAAAATATTATTTAAGTTAGATTAATAATATTTGTATACAAACAACATATCTCAGCTACCATTACACACTAAGTATGTTCCTAGGAAGTACCAGTCATTTACAATTCAACCAAGTGGTGGGAATTAAATGTTACAATTGACCCAGTCAGTGAATGTTCGACAGGTCAATAATTTAACAAAAAGAGAAGCAGCAAGTATATTTACTTTAGGGTCTCAAAACCCTTTTTCTTCTTCAATAAAACTAAAAGTCATCAATGGATTTAAACAAAACCTCTTGGTCATGTAGAGACACTAACCAACCATTATCACATTGAATAAGAGCTTTCTACCTGGTTTCTAATTGGACTTATTTATCTGTTACAACTGACCCTGTGTTACTTTGTTCCCCAGTCTACCCTACCTTCATGGATAATATTTAAAATGACTGCTTCACTTCTTGTCAATATGGGGGCGCTGTTTTCACTTAGTAAAAATTCGTTCCCAAATTAAACTGCCTCGTACTCAATTCTTGCTCGTAAAATATGCATATTATTATTACTATTGGATAGAAAACACTCTCTAGTTTCTAAAACCGTTTGAATTATATCTGTGAGTGAAACAGAACTCAAGTTGCAGCAAACTTCCTGTCAGGAAGTGAGAAATCTGAAATCGGGCACTCTGTTCCAGGGTCAGTTTATTAATTTGCATGTAATCTATGAGTCGACATGCACTGCATACGATTTCCCCTAGATGTCAGTAAGCAGTGAGAATTGGAATGGGGTTGCTAGGTAGATCTGAGGCTGTATAAAGGCTCTTGGAATTGGGGGTGCACTCTTTTCAACGTTCGTCATGACGCGAGACAGACCTCAGGATGGCATTCTGAAAAGCTCTCGTTATAGGCCTTAGATTTATCCGGCTCTGATTTTATTCGATATAGGTGTTAAAAACATCATAATGTAGTTATTTTAAACCGAGTTATATCAGTTTATATCAGTATATTCCGATTTTCGGAATTTTCTTTGTGCTGCGTTATGAAGAGTTGGACACGTCTGGGCCACATAGGAATTAGCAGCAAACATTAGCTAAGTTGAAGACGACAATCTACAACCGAGCAACGATGATTCTGGACAAAGGACAACTTGCACAAGATTCTGATGGAAGCTCATCAAATAGTAAGAACTATTTATGCTGTTAATTCGTATTTCTGTTGAAAAATGTTAAACTATAATTCCGCCATTAATTTCGGCACGGTCTCGCTGTAACGCACGCTGTATGTCGTAGTAACGTTCATTTTAAAAATCTAACACAGCGGTTGCATTAAGAACTAATGTATCTTTCATTTGCTGTCCAACCTGTATTTTTTTAGTCAAGTTTATGACTAGTTACTGATTAGATTAGGTGCCTCTCCCAAGATTTCTCCCGACATTTTGTTTGAAGTTTGGCTACTATTCACATTGTATAACCACGATTTGTGCCGCTAAATATGCACATTTTCGAACAAACTCTATATGTATTGTGTAATATGATGTTATAGGACTGTCATCTGAAGAAGTTTGAGAAGGTTAGTGAAAAAATGAATATCTTTTGCTGGTTTATTTGCTATCGCTAACGTTATGTTGAATGAATGGGGCTGTGTGGTAGGCTATTGTAGTAAGCTAATATAATGCTATATTGTGTTTTCGCTGTAAAACACTTAAAAAATCTGAAATATTGGCTGGATTCACAAGATATTTGTCTTTAATTTGCTGTACACCGTGTATTTTTCATAAATGTTTTATGATGAGTATTTAGGTATTTCATGTTGGTTTCTGTAGTTATTCTAGCTGCTTTGGTGAGAGTTGTGATGGTGGCTGCAATGTAAAACTATGATTTATACCTGAAATATGCACATTTTTCTAACAAAACATGCTATACAATAAATCTGTTATAGGACTGTCATCTGATGAAGTTGTTTCTTGGTTAGTGACTATTTATATCTTTATTTGGTCGAATTTGTGATAGCTACCTATGCAGGAAAAAAATGGTGGGAAAAAAAGTTGTGTCTTTTGCTATGGTGGTTAGCTAATAGAAATACATATTGTGTCTTCCCTGTAAAACATTTTAAAAATCAGAAATGATGGCTGGATTCACAAGATGTGTATCTTTCATTTGGTGTCTTGGACTTGTGATTTCATGAACATTTTATTATATGATATCCCTGTCGCTTTAGGCTAGGCTATGCTAGTCTGCTTTTTTGATGGGGGGATCCCGGATCCAGGTTTGTGACTCGTTAGAGGTTAAGTAAAACATTTTTAACTTCTTCAATCACCATAAAAATGTTAAACAGCTGAAGCAGGTCACACAATTTTACTTAATTACTATTTACTTCATGTAAAATGACCTTTGTAGTTGTGATTTAAAGGTGTGGACGTTTATTTGCTAATTGTTTACATGTAGTGTTGCCTTGAATGTTGGCTTGTATGATGTATGATATTCTATGAATCAGTTTCATATTTCATGAAACTACAGGAATACTTTGTTTCAGGGAAACATTATATTTGTTCAACATGCGTGTGGGGAGGAGTTCCCCTTTCTGTCCAATGAGGTCATTTCTGGACAATATTTCAGCAAGTAAAATGATGGTTCTACTTTAGAATGTGGAAATCACAGCCAATAGGGAGGTTTGATTGTTACACATGATAAATAGTTACACCTGTTCCACATACAGAGGAGTTTATCCAACCCTCCTTGTCCAGTCTTGACCACTAATTATACCAGACAGGACTCATCTTCATAGAGAGGAGTTTATCCAACCCTCCTTGTCCAGTCTTGACAACTGAATGAAACGGAGGAAGCAATCAAATTTCAATCAAGTTTCCACCTCTGATTTGGCCTCTAACACATTTAATGGAAACCAGAATATATCAATAATGGTTTAATTTATTGGTGTTTATGTTGGTGTATTCTGTGGTCTGACCACTGCTGAGTTTATTTCCAGTAACTAAAGTAGGTCACAGTAAGAGTTGACACAAGGCTGTGTATGTAGAGTTAGAAAATGTGGTTCCTAACAACACTGTGGTCAGAGCAGCACTGGACTGGTTAACACCTCAGACTCAGCAGCTGTCGATTCTTCAGTTGAGGCCTTTTCTCAGTAAGAGTAGAGGAGACTGGGGAACAAACTAACACTTTTAGACTTTAGTTTATTATGAAAATATTATTTAAGTTAGATTAATAATATTTTTTTACAAACATCATATCTCAGCTACCATTACACACTAAGTATGTTCCTAGGACGTACCAGTCATTTACAATTCAACCAAAGGTGGAGGGAATTAAATGTTACAATTGACCCCGTAGGTGAATGTTCCACAGGTCAATAATTTAACAAAAAGAGAAGCAGCAAGTATATTTACTTCAGGGACTCAAAACCCTTTTTCTTCCTCAATAAAACTAAAAGTTTTCAAGGGATTTAAACAAAACCTCTTGGTCATGTTGAGAAACTAAACAAGCAATAGCAGTGTTGCTATTGAACGTTGGCTTGTATGATATACTATGAATCAATTTCTTATTTCATGAAACTACAGGAATCCTTTGTTTCAGAGAAACATTATATTTGTTCAACATGCGTGTGGGTAGGAGTGCCCCTTTCTGTCCAATGAGGTCATTTCTGGACAATATTTCAGCCAGTAAAATGATGGTTCTACTTTAGAATGTGGAACACACAGCCAATAGGGAGGTTTGATTGTTACACATGATAAATAGTTACACCTGTTCCACATAGAAAGGAGTTTATCCAACCCTCCTTGTCCAGTCTTGACCACTAATTATACCAGACAGGACTCATCTTCATACAGAGGAGTTTATCCAACCCTCCTTGTCCAGTCTTGACCACTAATTATACCAGACAGGACTCATCTTCATACAGAGGAGTTTATCCAACCCTCCTTGTCCAGTCTTGACCACTAATTATACCAGACAGGACTCATCTTCATACAGAGGAGTTTATCCAACCCTCCTTGTCCAGTCTTGACCACTAATTATACCAGACAGGACTCATCTTCATACAGAGGAGTTTATCCAACCCTCCTTGTCCAGTCTTGACCACTAATTATACCAGACAGGACTCATCTTCATAGAGAGGAGTTTATCCAACCCTCCTTGTCCAGTCTTGACCACTAATTATACCAGACAGGACTCATCTTCATACAGAGGAGTTTATCCAACCCTCCTTGTCCAGTCTTGACCACTAATTATACCAGACAGGACACATCTTCATACAGAGGAGTTTATCCAACCCTCCTTGTCCAGTCTTGACCACTAATTATACCAGACAGGACTCATCTTCATACAGAGGAGTTTATCCAACCCTCCTGGTCCAGTCTTGACCACTAATTATACCAGACAGGACTCATCTTCACACAGAGGAGTTTATCCAACCCTCCTTGTCCAGTCTTGACCACTAATTATACCAGACAGGACTCATCTTCATAGAGAGGAGTTTATCCAACCCTCCTTGTCCAGTCTTGACCACTAATTATACCAGACAGGACTCATCTTCATAGAGAGGAGTTTATCCAACCCTCCTTGTCCAGTCTTGACCACTAATTATACCAGACAGGACTAACTCTAGACCAGTTCCTCTGTTTACTTCAGACACATCTTCTTCCACATATCATCACAGAAAAGTTAATCAGTTAGATAATGTTTACCCAGTGTCATCCTGAGGCATTGATAGATCATGAGAGAAGAAAATATTAAATGACCATTTCTAAGCTGCTCATTTATTATGGAAAAACTCACCCCAGCACTTTCTGAGGCAGGAAGGACATCACCCTCTTCTGATCTTCACCCCACCAGGGAAAGGACAGTGATGAACTGTGAGCTCTGTAGGAGGCTCCTGGTAAACAGCGTCTGGTCAATCCACTGCTGCTTCTTGTTGAGAGATGCCCGCCGGCTCTCTGGAATCACCAGCTGCATTTAAGGGAGAGAGAGAGAGAGGCAGGAAGGACATCACCCTCTTCTGGTCTTCACCCCACTGGGGCAAGTTCAGAAGCCTGGGGTGGATACAAGGGGGTCTGGGGTAGATCACCAGGGACAGGGGCCGAACGTGAGGCAGGAGGGAGCGCTGGAGGTACCTGTACATCCAAGGGTTCATACCTAATACATACAGAGAATACATAAGTGACAGATACAGTACTAAGCATTCTCAGCACCATGACAGCAGATCTACAGCATGAAAGGTACGTGACAGATACTAGATTTAGTTGTGTAACTAAAGGACAAAGAATGCATAGGCCTTTATGACAGATACAGGAAGGAGTGTCATAATGGAAGGGGTTTCATCTGTAAAAAGTCCACACTGCATTTATGGAAAGTTGTGTATCATTCAATACATGGACAAATAGTAAGATTAACACAATGCATATCTTCCATTATTGTAAAGTATTCATGCTTGCAGAATGCCAAGGGAATTGAATAGCCTACCTAACATTGCGAACTATATTCATGTGTAGATTGAAATGCAAGGCAAATGTTACGTTCCACAGTTTCTGTGTTGTTGTGGGTTTGTGTGTATTTCAGGAAATGGCGTCCTGTGTTGGCTGTTGGTCTGTAAAAGTTGTTCAAAGTATTTTGTAGCCTCTCCTGCAGAGGTATGTGTATGCCATAGGACTGAGTGTTTTTGGGTTATTGAAATTGTTCACTAAGTTTGAATTATTCTGTTTCATTTGTTCCCAGAGTGGAAGGGGAAGGCACCTTGGGAGTGTTTAGGCAAGAGGCTTGCGGGCATACATAACCCGTAGTATTGAATCTGTCTATGCACACTAGGTAAGACCTGGGCGGATCACCTCCTGTATTTTGGTTAGCTGCCAGTTGGTGCTAAAGGTTAGGTAAGCTGTGGGAAGGCAGGTAAGGTAGGAGAGGGGACTTTTACTTTCTTTGCTTTGGTTCGGTCCAGTCCAGTTTCCCCACCTTAACGTGTTTAAGGAAGAATTAGATTCCCTGTAAACGGTATTTTTCCCTGCCGTCCTTCCCCGCACCTACGATCACATACCTTTTTCACTCCACGGGGAGTTGAGTTGTAGCAGGGTGTTGCGTTCCCTCCTCCAAGAGGCGTACGTAACAGAAAATATCACCATTTTTACGCCATTAAACTAGATAACATAATACATGTATTAGCTAATCCATGACTGATACATGTTGAATAAAACTGTTATACACTGGAACCGAAAATAAACTACTGTACAGTAGCATGCTAAAGTTACTGAACTGTAGCCTGCATCACGTAAACACTATTTCACAACTTCACAGACGTCTTACAACATACAACAAAGCACGAATATAAGCGATAGTATGCATTAAAATAGCTACGATTGTAAAAATAGTATTGAAAATGCAGACAAGTGGCCGCTGATTGTACCGGTAGTTACCGATACCAAACCAATGCTACGGGTATCATAGGTAGATGACTGCAGAGATAGAACTGTATAATGTTTTCAATTCACTTTTCCATTCTTCTTACAACTTCACAGATGTAGCAATAAGATTACAATCCATTTCATCCAACCTTATTAAAGATACTTCCTCTGTAACTCTCCGTTTGATGTAAACAATGATCCGATGATCCTTTGCACCCCTTTATTTCTGTCTCTACTTTGCACTTTCTTCCACTGCAAACCAACCATTCCAGTGTTTTTTTTAGTTTTTATTTTACTTGCTGTGTTGTACTCACTTTGCCTCCATGGCCTTTTTATATTTTTATTTATTTATACATATATTTGTTTGCCTTCACCTCCCTTATCTCACCTCACTTGCTCACATTGTATATAGACTTATTTTTTTTTCACTGTATTATTGACTATATGTTTGTTTTACTCCATGTGTAACTATGTGTTGTTGTATGTGTCGAACTGCTTTGCTTTATCTTGGCCAGGTCGCAATTGTAAATGAGAACGTGTTCTCAATTTGCCTACCTGGTTAAATAAAGGTTAAATAAATAAAAAAAATAAAAAATGAGGAGAAAGTGTCATGGCCGCCGTTTGCTTTTGGGGCGGAGCTAATGTCAAAGGGCGAATATGATTGGACCACACGTGGTTGGATACGGTTGTTTGCGACTTTCTCGCATTGTCATTGGTGGATTATCGCTAGTTGAGACTGGCTAGACATCCGGTTTGCCTTATGTGGATGTCCGCTGCCCTATAGTGTCATGTTGGATAAGTGCAACAGGACGGCTGAACTAAACCTAAATCAAGTCACACACTGTGTCCCAATCGACAACGATAAAAGGCAGAATTTCAAGTCAATATGTCAGAATTGGTGTGTTTTAATCCTAATTAAACTGCTGATTAAGGTGTCGTTATTTTATTAATTTTGAAGGCCTCGTCGATGTTTCCTTCACCGGGGAGGCTATCCCATAACACCTTGCGACAAGTAGCGGAAATAATAAAACAAAATGTCTGAATTAACCGGTGACAAAGTCGCCGGTTAGGAGAAAATGTTCCAGAGCGAACATAGCGAATAACTTTGAAATTTACGTTTATTTATTTACCAAATTGTTTAAAAGCTCAACAAATTACTTTCATGTGAATTTTTTATTCAAATGTTGAGTCAGTGCTTTTTATCAGCCCGCTAGCCAAGCTAAGTTGGCATCGGATCCAAAAACTAGTTAGCAGGCGATCTCTTCCTGCATATCAGCTGTTAAGAGATGAACTAAACTAACCAAGTATAAAGTCAGCAATGTGAAGACCCAGACATTTTTTAACCCTGAATTGAGGAACTTGCTGGTCAGCTAATGACAAATGTAGCAAATCTATAAACATAATTCAGATATGTGGATAACTACTAATACCTGGGTGTCTGGTTAGACTGTAAACTCTCCTTCCAGACTCACATTAAACATCTCCAATCCAAAATTAAATCTAGAATCGGCTTACAACTTGATCAAGCCTATGAATATGCAAAACTGTTTACAAAACCATTGCACATTAATAAAGGTAGTTGGAGTTTCTCAGCAACTTGAACCAACACTGACATTTGAGCAGTGAGGTTAATTCCCCCCCTTATGTTTCTGTTCTCCTCAGGTTGAAGCACATCCCTCCCCATCACCCAGACAGATGTAAAGAAGTTGGGAACCTCTGGTCCAACAGGAACATCACCCTCTCCCAGGAGTTAGTTAGGAGTTTATTCAGCAGCATCACTGTGGTTAGATGGAAGTAGATCCACACATTGTTCTCTATCATGCAGAATTGTCCGCTCATTATAACTCATAAAGCTCATTGTAAAATACAGATGTGGGTGATTTCTGTCCCAGGGTACTGCACTGTGTACACGTGTTCTTTCCTGCCAGCCCAGCACAAACACCTTGTTCAACTATTCATGGTCCTCAATGTAGATCACAATTAGTTGAATGAGGTCAGAAAGGGTCTGGAACAAAGAATACGTAACTGTCATGAGCCTTCATGTACCCAACAAGCTTCCGAGTGTTGGAGGTTCATCTCCTTGATGTCCCTCACTTGGGGATGACTTGTTTTGTACAATGGACTGTGTTCCAAGGGTTCATGCACAGATACAGGAAACCAATAAGAGTTTATATTATTAAAAATGACCAGTGCTGACGTCTCCCCACGGTTCTGGTTTGGAGGCTTGGATAGGATGCAGTTCATCTGTCTAATCCCCTGCGAGGAGAAACACAATAATTGTGGTATCCTGGGAGGTCTACCCCGGGGGTTGGTGATAGAGGGGAGGTACGTGCCGTGACGTTGGCTCCCTCTGCTGGGAGAACCCGGAATGGAGACGCTGATGGCAGCAATTAGGGGAGAGTACCAACCAGCCGTGCAGGCCGCCTAAATGGAGCGCTGCGGGGGAGGAAAAGAGAGGAGGGCGAGAAGCTCCCGGGATACGGAACCGAATACGAGGAGGCGGGCCTGAAGAAGGACCGAGCCGACCCTAAGTTATGTTGTTATGTTTATTTTATGATGTCAAGTAAAGGTGTTTTCTGATAGGGAGGTTCTGTCTCTGTGCACACAAACACAACACGGTTTTTCCACATAATGTATTCATTTAATATATATTCCTGTTTGATATGCATGCATATCATTAATTTGGACATGTTCTCCTTTATAATATGCCAGGGTTTGTTTCGTATCCAACACATTTAGCTTACATTGTGATGAAGCAGTGTTGTAGGACTCCTGTTCCGTCTCCAGACCACATAATGAGTGTCTTGGTGTTGGATACATTTGCTTCCATCTGTCCAAGAGTGTTTCTCATCCTTTCTCGTCTAATTCTACTCATTCGTGATATTGGAATATTTTGGGAGGTGGTTATTGACAGTCGACTCCTGATACTTTGTATAAGTGAAAACTCTCTGAAGTGAACTAAATTTGTTTTTCTAGTCACAATTCAATAACATTCTCCTGATAACTGCATTTCCTGGTTTAGTGCAAGCCAGTGTTGTAGTACTTGGAGTCCAGTATCGAGACCACAGTTTGAGTGTCTCGGTCTTGACTCGGTGTCGGACAGTGAGGACTCATAATTTTAAAAACTCCTAATTATCATCTTCCATTCTGTCAGCGCATAAAACCGCTTTGTCAAATATATACACTCCTTTATGAAACATATCTTAAGTCTGGATTGTGAAATTGTGACTTTTTGTGTGAGTTAAACGTATGAACTTTAAGAAAAGTTTTAATGTCTGACTGATGTTTCTGCAGCTTGAAGATATAAATGCCCAACGTGACATGGAGGTAGATTATAAAGGTGTAAGAGTCAACGTGACATGGAGGTAGATTATAAAGGTGTAAGAGTCAACGTGACATGGAGGTAGATTATAAAGGTGTAAGAGTCAACGTGACATGGAGATAGATTATAAAGGTGTAAGAGTCAACGTGACATGGAGGTAGATTATAAAGGTGTAAGAGTCAACGTGACATGGAGGTAGATTATAAAGGTGTAAGAGTCAACGTGACATGGAGGTAGATTATAAAGGTGTAAGAGTCAACGTGACATGGAGGTAGATTATAAAGGTGTAAGAGTCAACGTGACATGGAGGTAGATTATAAAGGTGTAAGAGTCAACGTGACATGGAGGTAGATTATAAAGGTGTAAGAGTCAACGTGACATGGAGGTAGATTATAAAGGTGTAAGAGTCAACGTGACATGGAGGTAGATTATAAAGGTGTAAGAGTCAACGTGACATGGAGGTAGATTATGAAGGTGTAAGAGTCAACGTGACATGGAGGTAGATTATAAAGGTGTAAGAGTCAACGTGACATGGAGGTAGATTATAAAGGTGTAAGAGTCGACCACCAGGCTGCGGATGCAACAATAAAACAACATGGATATGGACAGAGGTCACCTTTTCCCATGTTAGTACATGATGATGATACCAAGAGGTCCACGTTCACCATGACAAACGCCGTTCCCCACAGGAAAGATCCTTCAACCGAGGCAGATGGTGTAAAATGGAGAGTCAGAGAAGCTCTTGTGAAGAACTGTAAGGATGCTAACGACCAGACAACAGTCTATGGTGACTGGAGCAGTTCTCAACAACATCAACAACGATCTGAACAACAGAGTCCCAGATCTCCTGTGGACAGCCTGAATAACATGCTGAACCATCATTATGGTGGGGGTGTCCAGTCCACCCCTAACCCTACCACTACCCCCTAACCCTACCACTAACCCCTACTCCCTACCACTACCCCCTAACCCCTAACCCGACCACTACCCCCTACTCCCTACCACTACCCCCTACTCCCTACCACTACCCCCTAACCCTACCACTAACCCCTACTCCCTACCACTAACCCCTACTCCCTACCACTAACCCCTACCACTAACCCCTACTCCCTACCACTAACCCATAACCCTACCACTACCCCCTACTCCCTACCACTACCCCCTAACCCTACCACTAACCCCTACTCCCTACCACTACCCCCTAACCCTACCACTAACCCCTACTCCCTACCACTACCCCCTACTCCCTACCACTAACCCCTACTTCCTACCACTACCCCCTAACCCTACCACTAACCCCTACTCCCTACCACTAACCCATAACCCTACCACTACCCCCTAACCCTACCACTAACCCCTAACCCTACCACTAACCCCTAACCCTACCACTACCCCCTAACCCTACCACTAACCCCTAACCCTACCACTACCCCCTACTCCCTACCACTAACCCCTAACCCTATCACTACCCCCTACTCCCTACCACTAACCCCTCCTCCCTACCACTATCCCCTACTCCCTACCACTAACCCCTAACCCTATCACTAACCCCTAACCCTACCACTAACCCCTAACCCCTACCACTAAACTATCAGCACAGTAGACTACTGACCTGACCTGCTTTAGTAGACTACTGACCTGACCTGCTTTAGTAAACTACTGACCTGACCTGCTTCAGTAGACTACTGACCTGACCTGCTTTAGTAGACTACTGTACTGACCTGCTTTAGTTGACTACTGACCTGACCTGCTTTAGTAGACTACTGACCTGACCTGCTTTAGTAGACTACTGTACTGACCTGCTTTAGTAGACTACTGTACTGACCTGACCTACTTTAGTAGACTACTGACCTGACCTACTTTAGTAGACTACTGTACTGACCTGCTTTAGTAGACTACTGTACTGACCTGCTTTAGTAGACTACTGACCTGACCTGCTTTAGTAGACTACTGACCTGACCTGCTTTAGTAGACTACTGAACTGACCTGCTTTAGTAGACTACTGACCTGACCTGCTTTAGTAGACTACTGACCTGACCTGCTTTAGTAAACTACTGACCTGACCTGCTGTAGTAGACAGCTGTATTAGTTGTAAACAAACATTGTATACCCTCAAAACATGGTTGAAACTATAATTTTGATATCATGGATTGTCAGTCATTGCATCAGAAGCTCTGTCTATGAATTTGAGAGTGATTACATTTCTCCAGCCCTTTTCCCTCAGCTGTTAACCCAAACAGTGACGGGGTGAGACAATGTGTTATTGTTTGAGCTGCATATTGCCCCTGTGTACTGTAGGTAGTCTAGAGGTTAGAACGTTGTGACAGTAACTGATAGGTTGCTTGTTCTAGTCCCTGAGAAGGCAAGGTGGAAACATCTGCCGTTCTGCCCTTGAGCAAGGCATTTAACCCCCAACAACAGTTACTGTTCCCTGGGTGCCGTGGATGTTGATTAAAGCTGTCCCCCCCACCTCTCTGATTCAGAGGGCTTGGGTTAGATGCAGAAAACACATTTGGGGTGAATTCCTTCAACTGACTAGCTTTCCCTTGTTCCCCTTATCGGTATGTCAGGTTCTGTTTGTTTTATCACTGTAACCATAGAGATCCTACTTTATTTTCTAAATGTAATCAATCTTCTTCTTGGAAGGAATAAAATATCTGTAATGAAGCATTTGAAAGTCTGGTGTTTTGTACGTATGGCTTGTAAATGTAACCAAGTGATTCCCATATGAGACAATTCAACATTGGTACAAATTATTTGAGCTAAAAATAGTGATTATTGAAAGCCCTCTTTTAGTTGTCAGTTATTCCAAAGATGGTTTAGTATTGTTTTGTAAGGTGTTTATTCTATACAAGAGCAAGGTAATGTTGATTAGTTAGTCTTTACCTCAGCATAACTCCGTAGTACGCATACAGCTCCATTCAGCGCGTAGTAAGTCATGCCTAACTTGGCTCACTAGTACTATATAGTATCACACTCAGATACACAGAACAGCAGCGCCATCTAGTGGCGACATCTCGCAACAAGTATAAAGACGTATAGAAACTGTCCAATAGAAATCCCCGATCACACTTCTAGGCGATGTCATGGCAACGTTGGCTAGCTAAGTTAATGCGCAGAAAACAACATTGATTCAAACAGTTTGAGCCCTGTGGGGCATGTGAAGGCTATCAAATCAAAGGCAAAGGCACAAATTAAATGTATTTACCTTTATTTAATTAAAATAATTAAAGAGCAGCAGTAAATGACAAGAGCAGCATAGAAGGGGGACAATGCAAATAGTCTGGGTAGCTATTTGACTAGATGTTCAGGAGTCTTATGGCTTGGGGGTAGAAGCTGTTTAGAAGCCTCTTGGACCTAAACTTGGTGCTCCGGTACCGCTTGCCATGTGGTAGCAGAACGAACAGTCTATGACTGGGGTGGCTGGAGTCTTTGACAATTTGTAGGGCCTTCCTCTGACACTGTCTGGCATAGAGGTCCTGGATGGCAGGAAACCTGGGCCGTACACACATCCCTCTGTTGTGCCTTGCAGTCGGAGGCCAAGTAGTTGTCATACCAGGCAGTGATGCAACCCGTCAGGATGCTCTCGATGGTGCAGCTGTAGAACATTTTGAGGACCTGGGGACCCACGCCAAATATGTTCAGTCTCCTGAGGGGGAATAGGCTTTGTCTTGCCCTCTTCACGACTGTCTTGGTGTGTTTGGACCATTCTAGTTTGTTGGTGATGTGAACATCAAGGAACTTGAAGCTCTCAACCTGCTCCACTACAGCCCTGTCGATGAGAATGGGGGCGTGCTCGGTGCTCCTTTTCCTATAGTCCACAATCATCTCCTTTGTCTTGATCATGTTGGGGGAGAGGTTGTTATCCTGGCACCACCCGATCAGGTCTCTGACCTCCTCCCTATAGGCTGTCTCATCGTTGTCGGTGATCAGGCCTACCACTGTTGTGTCATCAGCAAACGTAATGATGGGGTTGGAGTCGTGCCTGGCCGTGCAGTCATGAGTGAACAGGAGGTGACTGAGCACACACCCCTGAGGCGCCCCGTGTTGAGGATCAGAGTGGCGGATGTGTTGTTACCTACCCTTACCACCTGGGGGCAGCCCGTCAGGAAGTCCAGGATCCAGTTGCGGTGGGAGGTGTTTAGTCCCAGGGTCCTAAGCTTATTGATGATCTTTGAGGGCCCTATAGAGTTGAACGCCGAGCTGTAGTCAACAAACAGCATTATCACACAGGTGTTCATTTTGTCCAGGTGGGAAATGGCATAAATAATACAATGGTCATAAACTGTACAACACAAGCAGAGAAGAAGTCTAAGAACATTGGAATCATTGTGAATGCGCTGAACGTTTTTGGGGGTCTTCCTGATTTCCTCGGTGCAAGAAATCCTGTCGGTGAATGTAGCCCCATCACAGGCCCCTGAGCCGGTGTAGGGATGTATTTTGGACTGGACTGTGATTGAAGACGTATGATGTTTTTTTTAGTTGACGTGTTTTATTTTATATGATATCGTTCTACCTCTTATCCGGGATATTGTTTTTACGTTTCTTATTTAATACCTCGTCCAGCAGGTGGCGGTAATGCACCTAAACATTGGATGTCAACCGCCGTTAAACTCCATCGAAGAAGAAGACACTTTCCCTTCATCGGATCATTGTTTAAATCACAAGGAGAGTTACAGAGGAAGTATCTTTAATAAGGTTGGATGAAATGGATTGTAATCTTATTGCTACATCTGTGAAGTTGTAAGAAGAACGGAAAAGTGAATTGAAAACATTATACAGTTCTATCTCTGCAGTCATCTACCTATGATACCCGTAGCATTGGTTTGGTATCGGTAACTACCGGTACAATCAGCGGCCACTTGTCTGCATTTTCAATAGTATTTTTACAATCGTAGCTATTTTAATGCTACGCTTAAATTCGTGCTTTGTTGTATGGTGTAAGACGTCTGTGAAGTTGTGAAATAGTGTGTACGTGATGCAGGTTACAGTACAGTAACTTTAACATGCTACTGTACAGTAGTTTATTTTCGGTTCCAGTGTATAACAGTTTTATTCAACATGTATCAGTCATGGATTAGCTAATACATGTATTATGTTATCTAGTTTAATGGTGTGATAATCGGGATATTTGCCTTACAATTCAATCTACACATGAATATGGTTCTGCAATGTATTGCAATGTTAGGTAGGCTACTCAATTCCCTTGGCATTCTGCAAGCATGAATACTTTACAATAATGGAAGATATGCATTGTGTTAATCTTACTATTTGTCCATGTATTGAATGATACACAGCTTTCCATAAATGCAGTGTGGACTTTTTACAGATGAAACCCCTTCCATTATGACACTCCTTCCTGTATCTGTCATAAAGGCCTATGCATTCTTTGTCCTTTAGTTACACAACTAAATCTAGTATCTGTCACTTACCTTTCATGCTGTAGATCTGCTGTCATGGTGCTGAGAATGCTTAGTACTGTATCTGTCACTTATGTATTCTCTGTATGTATTAGGTATGAACCCTTGGACGTACAGGTACCTCCAGCGCTCACTCCTGCCTCACATTCGGCCCCTGTCCCTGGTGATCTACCCCAGGCCCTCTTGTATCCACCCCAGGCTTCTGAACTTGCCCCAGTGGGGTGAAGACCAGAAGAGGGTGATGTCCTTCCTGCCTCTCTCTCTCTCTCCCTTAAATGCAGCTGGTGATTCCAGAGAGCCGGCGGGCATCTCTCAACAAGAAGCAGCAGTGGATTGACCGGATGCTGTTTACCAGGAGCCTCCTACAGAGCTCACAGTTCATCACTGTCCTTTCCCTGGTGGGGTGAAGACCAGAAGAGGGTGATGTCCTTCCTGCCTCAGAAAGTGCTGGGGTGAGTTTTTCCATAATAAATGAGCAGCTTGGGTAAACATTATCTAACTGATTAACTTTTCTGTGATGATATGTGGAAGAAGATGTGTCTGAAGTAAACAGAGGAACTGGCCTAGAGTTAGTCCTGTCTGGTATAATTAGTGGTCAAGGCTGGACAAGGAGGGTTGGATAAACTCCTCTGTATGAAGATGAGTCCTGTCTGGTATAATTAGTGGTCAAGACTGGACAAGGAGGGTTGGATAAACTCCTCTGTATGAAGATGAGTCCTGTCTGGTATAATTAGTGGTCAAGACTGGACAAGGAGGGTTGGATAAACTCCTCTGTATGAAGATGAGTCCTGTCTGGTATAATTAGTGGTCAGACTGGACAAGGAGGGTTGGATAAATTCCTCTGTATGAAGATGAGTCCTGTCTGGTATAATTAGTTGTCAAGACTGGACAAGGAGGGTTGGATAAACTCCTCTGTATGAAGATGAGTCCTGTCTGGTATAATTAGTGGTCAAGACTGGACAAGGAGGGTTGGATAAACTCCTCTGTATGAAGATGAGTCCTGTCTGGTATAATTAGTGGTCAAGACTGGACAAGGAGGGTTGGATAAACTCCTCTGTATGAAGATGAGTCCTGTCTGGTATAATTAGTGGTCAAGACTGGACAAGGAGGGTTGGATAAACTCCTCTGTATGAAGATGAGTCCTGTCTGGTATAATTAGTGGTCAAGACTGGACAAGGAGGGTTGGATAAACTCCTCTGTATGAAGATGAGTCCTGTCTGGTATAATTAGAGGTCAAGACTGGACAAGGAGGGTTGGATAAACTCCTCTCTATGTGGAACAGGTGTGACTATTTATCATGTGTAACAATCAAACCTCCCTATTGGCTGTGTGTTCCACATTCTAAAGTAGAACCATCATTTTACTTGCTGAAATATTGTCCAGAAATGACCTCATTGGACAGAGGGGAAAGGGGAACTCCTCCCCACACGCATGTTGAACAAATATAATGTTTTCCTGAAATAAAGGATTTCAAGAACATACTTAGTGTGTAATGGTAGCCGACATATGTTTGCATAAAAATGTTACTAATGTCTTAAATAATATTTTCATAATAAACTAAAGTCTAAAAGTGTTAGTTTGTTCCCCAGTCTCCTCTACTCTTACTGAGAAAAGGCCTCAACTGAAGAATCTACAGCTGCTGAGTCTGAGGTGTTAAACAGTCCAGTGCTGCTCTGACCACAGTGTTGTTAGGAACCACATTTTCTAACTCTACATACACAGCCTTGTGTCAACTCTTACTGTGAACTACTTCAGTTACTGGAAATAAACTCAGCAGTGGTCAGACCACAGAATACATCAACATAAACAACACCAATAAATGAAACCATTAATAACATCTTCTGGTTTCCATTAAGTGTGTTAGAGGCCAACATAAGTTGATTGACATTTGATTGCCTCCATTTCATTCAGTTGGACACATCTTCCTCCATTTCATTCAGTTGGACACATCTTCCTCTGTTTCATTCAGTTGGACACATCTTCCTCCATTTCATTCAGTTGTTCACATCTTCCTCCATTTCATTCAGTTGTACACATCTTCCTCCATTTCATTCAGTTGTTCACATCTTCCTCCGTTTCATTCAGTTGTTCACATCTTCCTCCGTTTCAACTGAAGAATCTACAGCTGCTGAGTCTGAGGTGTTAAACAGTCAGTTGGACACATCTTCCTCTGTTTCATTCAGTTGGACACATCTTCCTCCGTTTCATTCAGTTGGACACATCTTCCTCCATTTCATTCAGTTGGACACATCTTCCTCCGTTTCATTCAGTTGGACACATCTTCCTCCGTTTCATTCAGTTGTTCACATCTTCCTCCATTTCATTCAGTTGTACACATCTTCCTCCATTTCATTCAGTTGGACACATCTTCCTCCATTTCATTCAGTTGTTCACATCTTCCTCCATTTCATTCAGTTGTTCACATCTTCCTCCATTTCATTCAGTTGTACACATCTTCCTCCATTTCATTCAGTTGGACACATCTTCCTCCGTTTCATTCAGTTGTACACATCTTCCTCCATTTCATTCAGTTGGACACATCTTCCTCCATTCCATTCAGTTGGACACATCTTCCTCCATTTCATTCAGTTGGACACATCTTCCTCCGTTTCATTCAGTTGGACACATCTTCCTCCATTTCATTCAGTTGGACACATCTTCCTCCATTTCATTCAGTTGTTCACATCTTCCTCCATTTCATTCAGTTGTACACATCTTCCTCCATTTCATTCAGTTGGACACATCTTCCTCCGTTTCATTCAGTTGGACACATCTTCCTCCGTTTCATTCAGTTGGACACATCTTCCTCCATTTCATTCAGTTGGACACATCTTCCTCCATTTCATTCAGTTGGACACATCTTCCTCCATTTCATTCAGTTGGACACATCTTCCTCCATTTCATTCAGTTGGACACATCTTCCTCCGTTTCATTCAGTTGGACACATCTTCCTCCATTTCATTCAGTTGGACACATCTTCCTCCA
Organism: Salvelinus fontinalis; assembly: GCF_029448725.1. NCBI lineage: Eukaryota > Metazoa > Chordata > Actinopteri > Salmoniformes > Salmonidae > Salvelinus > Salvelinus fontinalis. The sequence goes on from NW_026600533.1 coordinate 140,408, forward strand.
TTTCATTCAGTTGGACACATCTTCCTCCATTTCATTCAGTTGGACACATCTTCCTCCATTTCATTCAGTTGTTCACATCTTCCTCCGTTTCATTCAGTTGTTCACATCTTCCTCCGTTTCATTCAGTTGGACACATCTTCCTCCGTTTCATTCAGTTGGACACATCTTCCTCCGTTTCATTCAGTTGGACACATCTTCCTCCGTTTCATTCAGTTGGACACATCTTCCTCCGTTTCATTCAGTTGTCCACATCTTCCTCCGTTTCATTCAGTTGGACACATCTTCCTCCGTTTCATTCAGTTGGACACATCTTCCTCCGTTTCATTCAGTTGGACACATCTTCCTCCGTTTCATTCAGTTGGACACATCTTCCTCCGTTTCATTCAGTTGGACACATCTTCCTCCGTTTCATTCAGTTGGACACATCTTCCTCCGTTTCATTCAGTTGGACACATCTTCCTCCGTTTCATTCAGTATATTACATATCTGTAATTGAGTCAGAGTCGCTAAGCCTTGTGGGATATTAATGAATGTGAACTCAGCAACCGTAATTCCAGAACAGTCCCACTGTTGTAATAGTGGGATGTGTATCTTCTGACAGACTCTATGCTGAGTAAAGTCATGTTTTTATCCTAAAACGTTTTTCTACCAGAACCAAAGTGTGGATGCAGTCACTATTTAGAGCAGTCTAATCTCATTAACCCAGAACTATAATCTTGTGTGATTAAGTTCTGGGTCCATACGTGTTAGAAACTACAGGAGGTGAGACACATGTTATTTGTTACAGCAGTTTCCATGGAAACATACAGAGGGGTTTATGCAAATCAACCCTTTCTGTCTTGACACATGAAGGAGGAGTCTCTGAAAACCTATTTAAAGCAGTCTGTCCTGACTCAGCTCAACAGTCTCCAGTCTACCAACTGGTCTCTGTAATAACTATTTAAATCAGTCTGTCCTGACTCAGATCAACAGTCTCCAGTCTACCAACTGGTCTCTGTAACTTCATCTTTGTCTCTGTAGTGTAAAGTCTTCAGGTGATGATGGGGGTATTGAATCATCTCTCTACTCTCCTCCTTCTCTCTCTCCTTCCTCCTGCTCTCTCTCGTGTAGTGAACAAGTTCAGTGATGTTACAGAGTGCACAGAGTTCTTCCTGGGGGGAACAACTCCAAATATCCCAGGTATTTTGGTTGATGGGACAGTCCGGGACCAGAACCGCTACAAGCCGATCTGCCAGTTGTTCAACAACATCTACAGGTTTGCAACTCTCTACGACACGACCAACAGGATCCCTGTGTTCTCAGCCTACTCCTTCTCTGGTCCTCCTACAAACTGCAGACCAAAAAATCAACGCTGGATGATAGAGCCCCAGGTAGGATCATATTACATAACATGTGTATTTGTTTACTGCTGTATATCACAAACAGTTATGTTACAGAATATACAACTACCACTATGGAGGGTATAGAGACTTGATTGTGGATTGTGAACCTCCCCCCTGAAAAGAGGGTTTATTGAACAGAAAACTTGTGAATTAATTCATGTATGACTGTTGTTTCCTGCAGCTCAACGGGGTGAACAACCCTGAAATGCAAAAGGACAGTAAAGAGATTGAATACCAACACCAGGCTGGGAACTACGACTATAAGAACTCGATACCAAATAAAGGGGTGAACAGAGGTCACCTCTTCCCATGTTCACATGCGTGTGACAATGATACTCAGAAGTCCACCTTTACCCTGACCAACATCGTTCCCCAGGTGGTGTCCTTCAACGGGGGCAGCTGGAATGATATGGAGGAAAATGTCAGAGAAAAGCTGATGACGGACTGTTTTAGTAACAACAGGAAGATAAAGGCCTATGTGGTGACTGGAGCAGTTCCCAGTGAGAGCAACACACTGAACAACAGAGTGAACATCCCAGATATCCTGTGGACAGCCTACTGCTGTTACAACAACAACCTGAGACAGTGGATGGCTGAAGCACACTGGGGGGAGAACAAAAAGGAGGACAAGGGGAAAAAAATGCCCTCATATACCTTGGCAGAGCTGTATGACAAGTTGAACCCGAACCCGAACCCGAACCCAAACTTCTCAGGTGGTGGTGTCCAGGTGTTCCCAAAGCAGTGTCCAACTGGTGTCAACCCTACCCCTACCCCTACCCCTAACCCTACCATTACCCCTACCCCTACCCCTACCCCTACCCCTAACCCTACCATTACCCCTACCCCTACCATTACCCCTACCCCTAACCCTACCATTACCCCTACCCCTAACCCTACCATTACCCCCAACCCTACCATTACCCCTACCCCTACCATTACCCCTACCCCTAACCCTACCATTACCCCTAATCCTAACCCTAACCCTAACCCTACCACTACCCAAAATGCTACTCCACCCCCTAACCCCTGGAGGAAGTATCTTGAAATCAGTGAGGAATGAGGAATATTTACAAATCATTAATAAATAGTTCTGGAAGGATCTTTGGATGATCTGGGTCCAGATGCTCTCACCATATCAACAAACTATCATTACTGTTAGACTAATGATTATCAGGGTTATAATGGTAATGAGGGTTGTTATGGTAATGAGGGTTGTATTGGTAATGAGGGTTGAAATGGTAGTGAGGGTTATAATGGTAATGAGGGTTATAATGGTAATGAGAGTTGTAATGGTTATGAGGGTTGTAATGGTAATGAGGGTTGAAATGGTAGTGAGGGTTATAATGGTAATGAGGGTTATAATGGTAGTGAGAGTTGTAATGGTAATGAGGGTTGTAATGGTAGTAAGGGTTATAATGGTAATGAGGGTTATAATGGTAATGAGGGTTGTAATGGTAGTGAGGGTTATAATGGTAATGAGGGTTATAATGGTAATGAGAGTTGTAATGGTTATGAGGGTTGTATTGGTAATGAGGGTTGAAATGGTAGTGAGGGTTATAATGGTAGTGAGGGTTATAATGGTAGTGAGGGTTGTAATGGTTACATGTCAACATATGTACACTTTCACTTGTAATACTTTTCTATGTCTATATATATCTATATACTCTTCTCTGAATTACATTTACATTTACATTTAAGTCATTTAGCAGACGCTCTTATCCAGAGCGACTTACAAATTGGAAAGTTCATACATATTCATCCTGGTCCCCCCGTGGGGAATGAACCCACAAGCGTATGTTACCATAGAGATACTATTATATGTTCTGAATGTAATTCTATCACTGTTACCATAGAGATACTATTATATGTTCTGAATGTAATTCTATCACTGTTACCATGGAGATACTATTATATGTTCTGAATGTAATTCTATCACTGTTACCATAGAGATACTATTATATTTTCTGAATGTAATTCTATCACTGTTACCATAGAGATACTATTATATGTTCTGAATGTAATTCTATCACTGTTACCATAGAGATACTATTATATGTTCTGAATGTAATTCTATCACTGTTACCATAGAGATACTATTATATGTTCTGAATGTAATTCTATCACTGTTACCATAGAGATACTATTATATGTTCTGATTGTAATTCTATCACTGTTACCATGGAGATACTATTATATGTTCTGAATGTAATTCTATCACTGTTACCATAGAGATACTATTATATGTTCTGAATGTAATTCTATCACTGTTACCATAGAGATACTATTATATGTTCTGAATGTAATTCTATCACTGTTACCATAGAGATACTATTATATGTTCTGAATGTAATTCTATCACTGTTACCATAGAGATACTATTATATGTTCTGAATGTATTCTATCACTGTTACCATAGAGATACTATTATATGTTCTGAATGTAATTCTATCACTGTTACCATAGAGATACTATTATATGTTCTGAATGTAATTCTATCACTGTTACCATAGAGATACTATTATATGTTCTGATTGTAATTCTATCACTGTTACCATGGAGATACTATTATATGTTCTGAATGTAATTCTATCACTGTTACCATAGAGATACTATTATATGTTCTGAATGTAATTCTATCACTGTTACCATAGAGATACTATTATATGTTCTGAATGTAATTCTATCACTGTTACCATAGAGATACTATTATATGTTCTGAATGTAATTCTATCACTGTTACCATAGAGATACTATTATATGTTCTGAATGTAATTCTATCACTGTTACCATAGAGATACTATTATATGTTCTGAATGTATTCTATCACTGTTACCATAGAGATACTATTATATGTTCTGAATGTAATTCTATCACTGTTACCATAGAGATACTATTATATGTTCTGAATGTAATTCTATCACTGTTACCATAGAGATACTATTATATGTTCTGAATGTAATTCTATCACTGTTACCATAGAGATACTATTATATGTTCTGAATGTAATTCTATCACTGTTACCATAGAGATACTATTATATGTTCTGAATGTAATTCTATCACTGTTACCATAGAGATACTATTATATGTTCTGAATGTAATTCTATCACTGTTACCATAGAGATACTATTATCTGTTCTGAATGTAATTCTATCACTGTTACCATAGAGATACTATTATATGTTCTGAATGTAATTCTATCACTGTATGTATCCATCTTCTTCCCATCTGAAGGAATAAACATCTATAATGAATGAAGCCTGTGAGAGTCTGGTGTTTTGTTCTCATGCTGTTTAAATGTAGCCATGTGACTCCAAAATGTTCCAATTCAACATTAAACCACATTATTTGAGCTAAAAATATAAATTATTGAAAGCACTATTTTAGTTGTCAGTTATTCATTCAAACTTTTCCATAACTACGTGTCCAACCAGTCCAGCATACCAGCTAGCTACCATTTCTCAAAACATACCTGGAGCTTGTGAAGAAGCTACCATGTCTCTAAACATACCTGGAGCTGGTCAAGAAGCTACCATGTCTCTAAACATACCTGGAGCTGGTCAAGAAGCTACCATGTCTCTAAACATACCTGGAGCTGGTCAAGAAGCTACCATGTCTCTAAACATACCTGGAGCTGGTCAAGAAGCTACCATGTCTCTAAACATACCTGGAGCTGGTCAAGAAGCTACCATGTCTCTAAACATACCTGGAGCTGGTCAAGAAGCTACCATGTCTCTAAACATACCTGGAGCTGGTCAAGAAGCTACCATGTCTCTAAACATACCTGGAGCTGGTCAAGAAGCTACCATGTCTCTAAACATACCTGGAGCTGGTCAAGAAGCTACCATGTCTCTAAACATACCTGGAGCTGGTCAAGAAGCTACCATGTCTCTAAACATACCTGGAGCTGGTCAAGAAGCTACCATGTCTCTAAACATACCTGGAGCTGGTCAAGAAGCTACCATGTCTCTAAACATACCTGGAGCTGGTCAAGAAGCTACCATGTCTCTAAACATACCTGGAGCTGGTCAAGAAGTTACCATGTCTCTAAACATACCTGGAGCTGGTCAAGAAGCTACCATGTCTCAAAACATACCTGGAGCTGGTCAAGAAGCTACCATGTCTCAAAACATACCTGGAGCTGGTCAAGAAGCTACCATGTCTCAAAACATACCTGGAGCTGGTCAAGAAGCTACCATGTCTCTAAACATACCTGGAGCTGGTCAAGAAGCTACCATGTCTCAAAACATACCTGGAGCTGGTCAAGAAGCTACCATGTCTCTAAACATACCTGGAGCTGGTCAAGAAGCTACCATGTCTCAAAACATACCTGGAGCTGGTCAAGAAGCTACCATGTCTCTAAACATACCTGGAGCTGGTCAAGAAGCTACCATGTCTCTAAACATACCTGGAGCTGGTCAAGAAGCTACCATGTCTCAAAACATACCTGGAGCTGGTCAAGAAGCTACCATGTCTCTAAACATACCTGGAGCTGGTCAAGAAGCTACCATGTCTCTAAACATACATGGAGCTGGTCAAGAAGCTACCATGTCTCAAAACATACCTGGAGCTGGTCAAGAAGCTACCATGTCTCTAAACATACCTGGAGCTGGTCAAGAAGCTACCATGTCTCTAAACATACCTGGAGCTGGTCAAGAAGCTACCATGTCTCTAAACATACCTGGAGCTGGTCAAGAAGCTACCATGTCTCTAAACATACCTGGAGCTGGTCAAGAAGCTACCATGTCTCTAAACATACCTGGAGCTGGTCAAGAAGCTACCATGTCTCTAAACATACCTGGAGCTGGTCAAGAAGCTACCATGTCTCTAAACATACCTGGAGCTGGTCAAGAAGCTACCATGTCTCTAAACATACCTGGAGCTGGTCAAGAAGCTACCATGTCTCTAAACATACCTGGAGCTGGTCAAGAAGGATTTTCAAACATTATTCTAGAATCATCAAAATCCAGGCTGCATCACATCCTGCCGTGATTGGGAGACCCATAGGGTGGCGCACAATTGGCCCAGCATCGTCCAGGTTTGGCCGGGGTAGGCCGTTAATTGTTAATAAGAATTTGTTCTTTACTGACTTGCCTATTTAAATAAAGGTTAAATTATTTAAAAAAATATTTTTAAGCAGTGTTCTCAAATAATCTCACCAGCAGAGGTCAGCCTTGTTTCAGTTTTCAAACCTCCAATCCATGACCTCTGTGGACAGGACAGGTTTCATTTGATTGATTGATATATATATAATGTATATATATATATAAAATACATTTTGTTTTTGGATGAATTTACCTCTGCCTAGATTCCTTTTATGGATTATTTGGCTTGAAGACCATTGCGATGCGTTTTTACCCATTGAAGACTATTCAGAAAGACTACAAAAAACTACAAGGCTACTTCCTGGAAAATGACGTGTCACTTTAGTAGTGAATAGAAAAAAATATATTGGATGAGTTGGAGAGAGAGAGACAGAGAGGGAGGCAGAGAGAGAGAGACAGAGAGAGAGGGGCAGAGAGCAAAGGAGGCAGAGAGAGAGAGAGGGAGGCAGAGAGAGAGAGACAGCGAGGCAGAGAGAGAGAGAGAGGCAGAGAAGAGAGAGAGACAGAGAAAGAGAGAGAGAGGCAGAGAGAGAGAGACAGCGAGGCAGAGAGAGAGATGTAGACAGATATAGAGAGAGGGAGGCAGAGAGAGAGAGATATGCCATATATTAATTTGAGACAATTTCACACAACAGAAATGATCCTGCAGCAACAGGAAATTGTTATGTTGTTTATAATTAATGGACATTTCTTCTAGGGGTTGTTCAAAAATAGTTTGGTCAAAAAAAGTACAAACTTTAGAAGCCTTTTTAACCTGGAATACATTACAAATTAGCATTTCATTCTGTGCAGGAAAATTCCTACAACAACAGGATGATCAAATTAAGATACGGCTCCTGTAGGTTTCACAGCAGTATTTCGTTCCAAGCAGGTTTTTCAGTTTTTGCAGCAAACAAAAAGAAAATACCCTTTTACAATGTACAAAATACAAAAAGTATCATATCTGGTGTAAGAGATATGATGCAGAACGTATGTTCAGAGTGTCAAGATCCAGACGGGTTTGAGCGCTATCAGGAGTACCTTCCTTGGGAACCTAAATCTAGACAGAGTCACACAGACAGAATGACAGACAGACAGATGCACAGACATGTAGTGGTGAAGTTCAGCGACGTTGAAGATTGTGAGAAGTTCTTTATGGATAAGATAACTCTTTAGAACCATTGTCATGTTTTATCAGACCCAGCTCTGCCAGCTGAATTTAACAACACACCACTTATTGTAAGTCGCTCTGGATAAGAGCGTCTGCTAAATGACTTAAATGTAAATGTAAATGTTGTATATAGGAGAGGTCGGGTAAATTTAAGAACCCACCCCGTATTGTATATAGGAGAGGTCGGGTAAATTTAAGAACCCACCACTTATTGTATATAGGAGAGGTCGCAATTTACGCAACAAATTGGTCCATGCCAAACTTCCAGCCACAAAAGAAAACGAGCCAGGCTCTTTCACGCCCTCTTCTGATTGGTAGCTATAAATGCAGATGCTGAGCCCAGTGCAACAATCTGATGAAGTGTGAACGTTTCTGCCACCCACATACAGGAGAACGGTTCCAAATAAAAGGCATAATTACGTGCTCCACCACCCATGTTATCTACATGATTAAATGTCCATGTGGGTTGTGTAATGTCGGTAAACACCACCCATGTTATCTACATGATTAAATGTCCATGTGGGTTGTGTTATGTAGGTAAACACCACCCATGTTATCTACATGATTAAATGTCCATGTGGGTTGTGTTATGGAGGTAAACACCACCCATGTTATCTACATGATTAAATGTCCATGTGGGCTGTGTTATGTAGGTAAACACCACCCATGTTATCTACATGATTAAATGTCCATGTGGGTTGTGTTATGTAGGTAAACACCACCCATGTTATCTACATGATTAAATGTCCATGTGGGCTGTGTTATGTAGGTAAACACCACCCATGTTATCTACATGATTAAATGTCCATGTGGGCTGTGTTATGTAGGTAAACACCACCCATGTTATCTACATGATTAAATGTCCATGTGGGCTGTGTTATGTAGGTAAACACCACCCATGTTATCTACATGATTTAATGTCCATGTGGGCTGTGTTATGTAGGTAAACACCACCCATGTTATCTACATGATTAAATGTCCATGTGGGTTGTGTTATGTAGGTAAACACCACCCATGTTATCTACATGATTAAATGTCCATGTGGGTTGTGTTATGTAGGTAAACACCACCCATGTTATCTACATGATTAAATGTCCATGTGGGTTGTGTTATGTAGGTAAACACCACCCATGTTATCTACATGATTAAATGTCCATGTGGGCTGTGTTATGTAGGTAAACACCACCCATGTTATCTACATGATTAAATGTTCATGGGGGTTGTGTTATGTAGGTAAACACCACCCATGTTATCTACATGATTAAATGTCCATGTGGGCTGTGTTATGTAGGTAAACACCACCCATGTTATCTACATGATTAAATGTCCATGTGGGCTGTGTTATGTAGGTAAACACCACCCATGTTATCTACATGATTAAATGTCCACGTGGGTTGTGTTATGTAGGTAAACACCACCCATGTTATCTACATGATTAAATGTCCATGTGGGCTGTGTTATGTAGGTAAACACCACCCATGTTATCTACATGATTAAATGTCCATGTGGGCTGTGTTATGTAGGTAAACACCACCCATGTTATCTACATGATTAAATGTCCACGTGGGTTGTGTTATGTAGGTAAACACCACCCATGTTATCTACATGATTAAATGTCCATGTGGGTTGTGTTATGTAGGTAAACACCACCCATGTTATCTACATGATTAAATCTCCATGTGCGTTGTGTTATGTAGGTAAAACCTCTCGTTATCTCAGAGAATTAGTGAACATAAAAGTTCAATCAGGAGTAACGACAGGGATTATCCAGTCGCAGTACATTGTAATGACCTACAACATGACATTAATACCTTTAGGTTGTGTGACAGAGAGAATGTCAAGATATCAGACAGGGGAGGTGATATAACACTGAGCTAATGAGAATGTTTGGGGATTTTCACCCTCCAGACATGATTCCCTAAAGGTCTTAATGATGAAATGTCCATGCATGTTATGTTGAGAATGTCAACATGAATTAATGCCTCCACTTCAGACTACTCTGACGTTTCTTCTTGAACGGAACCCAATGATTAATGAAAACTTACTTGATGTCCTCATTGTGGGTTAACAGACGTGTTCAGGGCCAGCCCTCCCATTAGACCGTCGCCTATGGCAGCACCTGAATTTGAGACGATATTTTGACAATTGTCTGCTGCCCTCCGTCGCCCCTGTTCGGTCACTACACCACCCTCCGTCGCCCCTGTTCGGTCACTACACCGCCCGCGGCGCCCCTGTTCGGTCACTACACCGCCCGCGGCGCCCCAGCCACCAGCTCATAGTGCTGCTACAGTTCCCTCCCCCACCCCATTCCCCCTTCTCCCGAAGTTCACTCACACTATCCTTGGTAGGAATGGTGATGTGTCTTTATATGGGATTATCCAATTGTGAAACATGAATAAATGAATCTGCCAAATAAATGATTGTATTTTGTTTAAGTGTGTGTGTGAGGAAGACGATTAGTGATTAAGACAGTAGCCTAACTAACCTGTTATCGTTAGTGATTAAGGCAGTAACCTAACCTAACCTGTTAACGTTAGTGATTAAGACAGTAGCCTAACCTAACCTGTTAACTTTAGTGATTAAGACAGTAGCCTAACCTGTTAACTTTAGTGATTAAGACAGTAGCCTAACCTAACCTGTTATCGTTAGTGATTAAGACAGTAACCTAACCTAACCTGTTATCGTTAGTGATTAAGGCAGTAGCCTAACTAACCTGTTAATGTTAGTGATTAAGACAGTAGCCTAACCTGTTAACGTTAGTGATTAAGACAGTAGCCTAACCTAACCTGTTAACGTTAGTGATTAAGACAGTAGCCTAACCTAACCTGTTATCGTTAGTGATTAAGGCAGTAGCCTAACCTAACCTGTTAACGTTAGTGATTAAGACAGTAGCCTAACCTAACCTGTTAACGTTAGTGATTAAGACAGTAGCCTAACTAACCTGTTAACGTTAGTGATTAAGGCAGTAGCCTAACTAACCTGTTAACGTTAGTGATTAAGACAGTAGCCTAACCTAACCTGTTAACGTTAGTGATTAAGACAGTAGCCTAACCTAACCTGTTAACGTTAGTGATTAAGACAGTAACCTAACCTGACCTGTTAACGTTAGTGATTAAGACAGTAGCCTAACCTAACCTGTTAACGTTAGTGATTAAGACATTAACCTAACCTGACCTGTTAACGTTAGTGATTAAGGCAGTAGCCTAACCTAACCTGTTAACGTTAGTGATTAAGACAGTAGCCTAACCTAACCTGTTAACGTTAGTGATTAAGACAGTAACCTAACCTAACCTGTTAACGTTAGTGATTAAGACAGTAGCCTAACCTGACCTGTTAACGTTAGTGATTAAGACAGTAGCCTAACCTAACCTGTTAACGTTAGTGATTAAGACAGTAACCTAACCTGACCTGTTAACGTTAGTGATTAAGACAGTAGCCTAACCTAACCTGTTAACGTTAGTGATTAAGACAGTAGCCTAACCTAACCTGTTAACGTTAGTGATTAAGACATTAACCTAACCTGACCTGTTAACGTTAGTGATTAAGGCAGTAGCCTAACTAACCTGTTAACGTTAGTGATTAAGACAGTAGCCTAACCTGTTAACTTTAGTGATTAAGACAGTAGCCTAACCTGTTAACGTTAGTGATTAAGGCAGTAGCCTAACTAACCTGTTAACGTTAGTGATTAAGACAGTAGCCTAACCTGTTAACTTTAGTGATTAAGACAGTAGCCTAACCTGTTAACTTTAGTGATTAAGGCAGTAGCCTAACCTAACCTGTTAACTTTAGTGATTAAGACAGTAGCCTAACCTGTTAACTTTAGTGATTAAGACAGTAGCCTAACCTAACCTGTTAACTTTAGTGATTAAGACAGTAGCCTAACCTGTTAACTTTAGTGATTAAGACAGTAGCCTAACCTAACCTGTTATCGTTAGTGATTAAGACAGTAACCTAACCTAACCTGTTATCGTTAGTGATTAAGGCAGTAGCCTAACTAACCTGTTAATGTTAGTGATTAAGACAGTAGCCTAACCTGTTAACATTAGTGATTAAGACAGTAGCCTAACCTAACCTGTTAACGTTAGTGATTAAGACAGTAGCCTAACCTAACCTGTTATCGTTAGTGATTAAGGCAGTAGCCTAACCTAACCTGTTAACGTTAGTGATTAAGACAGTAGCCTAACCTAACCTGTTAACGTTAGTGATTAAGACAGTAGCCTAACTAACCTGTTAACGTTAGTGATTAAGGCAGTAGCCTAACTAACCTGTTAACGTTAGTGATTAAGACAGTAGCCTAACCTAACCTGTTAACGTTAGTGATTAAGACAGTAGCCTAACCTAACCTGTTAACGTTAGTGATTAAGACAGTAACCTAACCTGACCTGTTAACGTTAGTGATTAAGACAGTAGCCTAACCTAACCTGTTAACGTTAGTGATTAAGACATTAACCTAACCTGACCTGTTAACGTTAGTGATTAAGGCAGTAGCCTAACCTAACCTGTTAACGTTAGTGATTAAGACAGTAGCCTAACCTAACCTGTTAACGTTAGTGATTAAGACAGTAACCTAACCTAACCTGTTAACGTTAGTGATTAAGACAGTAGCCTAACCTGACCTGTTAACGTTAGTGATTAAGACAGTAGCCTAACCTAACCTGTTAACGTTAGTTAGCTACAACTAGTGGATATAATTTTAGATAAAAGTAATCTATAAACATTTCAAATAATTTGCTACCATTTCTAACCGACAAAAAATATCAGTAAGCTATTTTTTTTAAACAATGAGAAAAGAGACACAATCTCTAAACCAAATAAATTCTCTGGTGAAATGTATCAGTGTGCAGCAATGTCCATCAGCCGGTGTGGAGAATTACAAGCCTACGAGGACAGGACATTCATTCGCCAAGAACGACGAGCCCCCGTTAGCTGATTCTAGCAGCGAAGAGGACAAACCGGAGGAGTCCGAGCCATGCACTTCCACCGATGATGACAGCTCTCTGGCTGGACAAGAACAGGTGGTCGCACCAGGCCTAGCTACACCTCCAAACAATGCCGGGGAAGACCCTACCATCTTGGACCCAGACTCAGATTCGTCGCTCCCCGTCCCCGGTGACAGTGGTGGTGCTGCTGCTAAATCCGACTCCCAGACAAAACATAGAAGATCCCGGTGAGTGGCCAGAATATATGAATGGATCTTTACGGGATATGTTAGCGCAGGCTGGGACACATCAGGATAAGGAGGGGAATTTACCAAGAGATGAGGAGCAACAAACGTTTTCGGTGGCTAACTACAATAGGAGGATGGCGAACAGGGAGAGAGTGGAGAGACCAAGGCTAGTCTTTTCCAAGCAAAACGATGCAGCCTTCTGTTTTTGCTGCAAACTTTTTTCACACGAGTGCAAATCTGCGCCGGTCAGGGATGGAACCAGGGACTGGAAGAATCAGTGTCACCTCCTCAGCCTCTCATGAGAAGTCACATGACCACCCAGATAGTTTCCAGAGGTGGAAGGAGCTGGAGATCAGGCTGGTGTCCAAGCAAACTCACATGATTTGATTTCAGGACCCTGGACAGCTACGGAGAGAAAACTTCGCTGACTGCAATGCAGCACCACAGCAGAGGAAAGAGGTCACTCTACACAATAAATACATGATGATGTTGGTCAATCACATTCAATATGGAAATAAACCAAATTCGTTAAGGCTGGGTCATTGACATAACGCTTATTTTACACTGCTCCAGCGAAACGAGGCCGCCATGCATTTATAACCAGGCCCACCCATTTATAACGAGGCCCACCCATTTATAACGAGGCCCACCCATTTATATCGAGGCCCACCCATTTATAACGAGGCCCACCCATTTATAACGAGGCCCACCCATTTATAACGAGGCCCACCCATTTATAACGAGGCCCACCCATTTATAACGAGGCCCACCCATTTATAACGACGCCCACCCATTTATAACGAGGCCCACCCATTTATAACGAGGCCCACCCATTTATAACGAGGCCCACCCATTTATAACGAGGCCCACCCATTTATAACGAAGGCCCACCCATTTATAACGAGGCCCACCCATTTATAACGAGGCCCACCCATTTATAACGAGGCCCACCCATTTATAACGAGGCCCACCCATTTATAACGAGGCCCACCATGCATTTATAACGAGGCCCACCCATTTATAACGAGGCCCACCCATTTATAACGAGGCCCACCCATTTATAACGAGGCCCACCCATTTATAACGAGGCCCACCCATTTATAACGAGGCCCACCCATTTATAACGAGGCCCACCCATTTATAACGAGGCCCACCATGCATTTATGAACGCGCTTGTTTCCAAAGCTCAAATGATCTTACTGTGTTTTACAGTTCTACAGGAATATTAAAATATATGTTAAATATGTAATATAAAAGTGTTATTTCTATTGTAATTGTAACAATTATGGGGTCGTACCATGTGTGATAACAGGTGTGATATTATTAATCAGAAACTCGTTTTCCTACTGTAGGTAGTAGGTTACATAGTGACAGCAACATTGTAACTCTCCGATGCAGCGGTTAAAGTGAAACTCCCTTCTGCCTGGTAAGGAACCTCCTATATGTACACGCGTCCACCCAACATGTTAACGGTCAGAAACACACAATTACACAGATAATTGGAGATTATTTCTTCATCCTCCAATAAATAAGTGGTAAGACTTCCTGTTTGACGGACACAATTATCCTCCATAGATGTCGGTATAGACAAATACTACAATACTGTCGCATGTACTGATTAAATACCTCCGTGTCTGGGAAGGGCTTGGTGTGTTTGGTTCTGATTAAATACCTCCGTGTCTGGGAAGGGCTTGGTGTGTTTGGTTCTGATTAAATACCTCCGTGTCTGGGAAGGGCTTGGTGTGTTTGGTTCTGATTAAATACCTCCGTGTCTGAGAAGGGCTTGGTGTGTTTGGTTCTGATTAAATACCTCCGTGTCTGGGAAGGGCTTGGTGTGTTTGGTTCTGATTAAATACCTCCGTGTCTGGGAAGGGCTTGGTGTGTTTGGTTCTGATTAAATACCTCCGTGTCTGAGAAGGGCTTGGTGTGTTTGGTTCTGATGAAATACCTCCGTGTCTGGGAAGGGCTTGATGTGTTAAACTAAAACCAGGGCTCGAATTGACTGAGGGTATCACGTATCCTTTGTTAAAGCAAAGAGCAAAAATGTTAACTATTGTTTTCTTTATATTTGTAAATAAATACATAAAACGTATCCAGATGATATCAAGCGTTCTATAACAATGCTTAACTCTGTGACGTCTTATGGTAGAAACAAGCTCTGAAATGCCCGAGAAAGACGGGACTCCGATGCATATGGAGATATATTGTTTTGAAACTTCTGTATGTGTAATGTTTACTGTTCATTTTTATTGTTTATTTGACTTTTGTATATTATCTACCTCACTTGCTTTGGCAATGTTAACACATGTGTCCCATGCCAATAAAGCCCCTTGAATTGAATTGAATTGAATTGATATATTGATTCCTCTCTATGGCAATCTGAAGCTGAACTGCAGCTTATAATATTCGAAGAGATACAAAAAAAACTGACTCTACTATTCTGTCCCTTTTAATTGAGCTTTTCTCTTTCTGAAAAGAGAAAATATTTGTTTAAACCCAGGCAGCTTTTAGTGAAGCACTTCTGTTGTTGGGTTTTACAAGGGACGAGAAGCCAGCGGTTGAAGCTTACAGTTTTCTGCGTCAGTGGAGCCTCTGTCTGGGTGGAAAGGTCACTTTTGAAAGTGCCAAGTTTAGATCCATGAGGATGTCTAAGATGTAATTATTTTTGTCTCGTCTTGGGCGGCAGAACATCCAGGGCATTGGTGATTTTATCAATGTAATCAGATCATCGGCAGAACGTCCAGGTCCGGGGCAGAACGTCCAGGTCCGGTCCTGGACGTGTTTAATACGTTTTATGTACACACTTTATTAGAATACTTATGAAATGCACATGCATGGTGGGCCTCGTTATAAATGCATGGTGGGCCTCGTTATAAATGCATGGTGGGCGTCGTTATAAATGCATGGTGGGCCTCGTTATAAATGCATGGTGGGCCTCGTTATAAATGCATGGCGCCCTCGTTTCGCTGGAGCAGTGTAAAATACGCTTCATGTCAATGACCCAGCCTTAATGAATTTCGTTTATTTCCATATTGAATGTGATTGTCCAACATCAACATGTATTTATTGTGTAGAGTGGCCTCTTTCCTCTGCTGTGGTGCTGCATTGCAGTCAGTGATGTTTTCTCTCGGTAGCTGTCCAGGGTCCTGAAATCAAATCATGTGAGTTTGCTTGGACACCAGCCTGATCTCCAGCTCCTTCTACCTCTGGAAACTATCTGGGTGGTCATGTGACTTCTCATGAGAGGCTGAGGAGGTGACACTGATTCTTCCAGTCCCTGGTTCCATCCCTGACCAGCGCAGATTTACACTCTTGTGAAAAAAGTTTGCAGCAAAAACAGAAGTCTGCATCGTTTTGCTTGGAATAGACTAGTCTTGGTCTCTCCACTCTCTCCCCGTTCGCCATCCTCCTATTGTAGTTGGCCACCGAAAACGTTCGTTGCCCCTCATCTCTTGGTAAATTCCCCTCCTTATCCTGATGTGGCCCAGCCTGCACTAACATATCCCGTAAAGATCCATTCATATATTCTGGCCACTCACCGGGATCTTCTATGTTTTGTCTGGGAGTCGGATTTAGCAGCAGCAGCACCACCACTGTCACCGGGGACGGGGAGCGACGAATCTGAGTCTGGGTCCAAGATAGTAGGGTCTTCACCGGCATTGTTTGGAGGTGTAGCTAGGCCTGGTGCGACCACCTGTTCTTGTCCAGCCAGAGAGCTGTCATCATCGGTGGAAGTGCACGGCTCGGACTCCTCCGGTTTGTCCTCTTCCCTACTAGAATCAGCTAACGGGGGCTCGTCGTTCTCGGCGAATGAATGTCCTGTCCTCGTAGGCTTGTAATTCTCCACACCGGCTGATGGACATTGCTGCACACTGATACATTTCACCAGAGAATTTCTTTGGTTTAGAGATTGTGCCTCTTTTCTCATAGTTAAAAAAAAATATTCGCTTCCTGATATTTTTTTGTCTGTTAGACATGGTAGTAAATGATTTGAAATGTCTATTTAATGTATAAATATATAATATAATGTCTACTTTTATCTAAAATTATATCCACTAGTAGTAGATAGCTAACGTTAACAGGTTAGGTTAGGCTACTGCCTTAATCACTAATCGTCTTCCTCACACACACACTTTAAAAAAAATACAATCATTTATTTACATCACCATTCCTACCAAGGATAGTGGGAGTGAACTTCGGGAGAAGGGGGAATGGGGTGGGGGAGGGAGGGAACTGTAGCAGCACTATGTGCTGGTGGCTGGGGCGCCGCTGGCGGTGTAGTGACCGAACAGGGGCGACGGAGGGCGGTGTAGTGACCGAACAGCCCTCTGACCGAACGGAGGGCGGCAGACAATTGTCAAACTATCGTCTCAAATTCAAGTGCTGCCATAGGCGACGGTCTAATGGGAGGGCTGGCCCTGAACACGTCTGTAAAACCACAATGAGGACATCAAGTAAGTTTTCATAAATCATTGGGTTCCGTTCAAGAAGAAACGTCAGAGTAGTCTGAAGTGGAGGCATTAATTAATGTTGACATTTACAACATAACATGCATGGACATTTCATCATTAAGACCTTTAGGGAATCATGTCTGGAGGGTGAAAACCCCCAAACATTCTCATTAGCTCAGTGTTAATGTAACAGGGTTTCATTGGTGATTCCCCTTGCCACTTTATTGTTAAGCCAATGGGTTTTTGGTTTTAGTTTTGTCTTGCCGTCACCTATTCAACATGGCATCTTATTGGCTGGTTTGCGTAGCTTGCTTACGAGGGAGGATGTTTCAGTTAGAATCGTCCCAGTGAACAAGCACCAAACCAGCGGTAAGTTGTTGGTTGCAAAGCACTGTACGTCAAAAGTGATTTTTATACTCCCAAGTGATGATTTAAGTGTACAATTTATATACATTTGTTCGTAAATGTTATTCGAACATCACACATAAGATGCAGTGTTTTTTGGAGAATATTGGTTGTGCATTTTGGTTGTAAAGAATTCCCGCCAGTACTAGCTAGCAACTTACTGTGTCTGGTGGGGGGGGTTCATATATTTTGTACAGTGCGTGAGTGCAGAGTTGGATGGTGAGCCGTGCATTGCATGACGTGCAATTTTGTGCTGTTCCTATCAGAATAAATCTCCATGACTGGTGCTACACTTTGGAGTTCGTGTCGAGGATTGATTGTACACAACGCAAGAAGAGTACTGTTACATTAAATCACCTCCCCTGTCTGATATCTTGACTTTCTCTCTGTCACACAACCTAAAGGTATTACTGTCATGTTGTAGGTCATTACAATGTACTGAGACTGGATAATCCCTGTCTTTACTCCTGATTCAACTGTTATGTTCACTAATTCTCTGAGATAACGAGAGGTTTTACCTTCATATCACAACCCACATGGACATTTAATCATGTAGATAACATGGGTGGTGTTTACCTACATAACAACCCACATGGACATTTAATCATGTAGATAACATGGGTGGTGTTTACCTACATAACACAGCCCACATGGACATTTAATCATGTAGATAACATGGGTGGTGTTTACCTACATAACACAACCCACATGGACATTTAATCATGTAGATAACATGGGTGGTGTTTACCTACATAACACAACCCACATGGACATTTAATCATGTAGATAACATGGGTGGTGTTTACCTACATAACACAACCCACATGGACATTTAATCATGTAGATAACATGGGTGGTGTTTACCTACATAACACACATGGACATTTAATCATGTAGATAACATGGGTGGTGTTTACCTACATAACACAACTCACATGGACATTTAATAATCTAGATAACATGGGTGGTGTTTACCTACATAACACAACCCACATGGACATTTAATCATGTAGATAACATGGGTGGTGTTTACCTACATAACACAACCCACATGGACATTTAATCATGTAGATAACATGGGTGGTGTTTACCTACATAACACAACCCACATGGACATTTAATCATGTAGATAACATGGGTGGTGTTTACCTACATAACACAACCCACATGGACATTTAATCATGTAGATAACATGGGTGGTGGAACACGTAATGATGTCATTTATTTGGAACCGTTCTCCTGTATGTGGGTGGCAGAAACGTTCACACTTCATCATATTGTTGCACTGGGCTCAGCATCTGCATTTATAGCTACCAATCAGAAGAGGGGGGAAAAGAGCCTGGCTCGTTTTCTTTTGTGGCTGGAAGTTTGGCATGGACCAATTTGTTGCGTAAATTGCGACCTCTCCTATATACAATACGGTGGGTTCTTCAATTTACCCGACCTCTCCTATATACAATACGGGGTGGGTTCTTCAATTTAAGCTGGCAAAGCTGGGTCCGATGATAAAACATGACAATGGTTCTTGACAGCATCTCCCACTTTGTGCGAGTTCAAAGTCTATGTGGTGGTGAACATTACAGAGGTCTTTACCTCTAGTGGCTCTTTGTTGTAGCAGTTCATCTGGTGTTTCCCCTAATGCCACATTAAGAGCTTCATCCACACATTGTGGAGAGGAGCCTCTTAGAAACACATTGTGGAGAGGAGCCTCTTAGAAACACATTGTGGAGAGGAGCCTCTTAGAAACACATTGCACATCTCAGCTGCTGTTTCTACAGAGTCCTCTGTGGAGAGACATATACCACGCAGTCTGAAACACTGGCTTCTTGGAAGTTCTCTGTTTAATGTCTCAGGGTGGAATCTGTCTCCCTGTAATATAGTATTGTCTCAGGGTGGAATCTGTCTCCCTGCAATATAGTATTGTCTCAGGGTGGAATCTGTCTCCCTGTAATAGAGTATTGTCTCAGGGTGGAATCTGTCTCCCTGTAATAGAGTATTGTCTCAGGGTGGAATCTGTCTCCCTGTAATAGAGTATTGTCTCAGGGTGGAATCTGTCTCCCTGTAATAGAGTATTGTCTCAGGGTGGAATCTGTCTCCCTGTAATATAGTATTGTCTCAGGGTGGAATCTGTCTCCCTGTAATAGAGTATAACTGTCCGTTTGTTTTCTATAAAGAGTTGTAAACAGAGATGCTGGTTTCATTAACTAGTGGAACCAAAAGAGATGCTGGTTTTATTAACTAGTGGAACCAAAAGAGATGTTTGTTTTCATTAACTAGTGGAACCAAAAGAGATGCTGGTTTTATTAACTAGTGGAACCAAAAGAGATGCTGGTTTTATTAACTAGTGGAACCAAAAGAGATGCTGGTTTTATTAACTAGTGGAACAACAAGTGATGCTGGTTTTTATTAACTAGTGGAACCAAAAGAGATGCTGGTTTTATTAACTAGTTGAACTAAAAGTGATGCTTGTTTTATTAACTAGTGGAACCAAAAGAGATGCTGGTTTCATTAACTAGTGGAACCAAAAGAGATGCTGGTTTCATTAACTAGTGGAACCAAAAGAGATGCTGGTTTTATTAACTAGTTGAACTAAAAGTGATGCTTGTTTTATTAACTAGTGGAACCAAAAGAGATGCTGGTTTCATTAACTAGTGGAACCAAAAGAGATGCTGGTTTCATTAACTAGTGGAACCAAAATAGATGCTGGTTTCATTAACTAGTGGAACCAAAAGAGATGCTGGTTTTCATTAACTAGTGGAACCAAAAGAGATGCTGGTTTTATTAACTAGTGGAACCAAAAGAGATGCTGGTTTTATTAACTAGTGGAACCAAAAGAGATGCTGGTTTTATTAACTAGTGGAACCAAAAGAGATGCTGGTTTCATTAACTAGTGGAACCAAAAGAGATGCTGGTTTCATTAACTAGTGGAACCAAAAGAGATGCTGGTTTTCATTAACTAGTGGAACCAAAAGAGATGCTGGTTTCATTAACTAGTGGAACCAAAAGACTGGAATTGAAATGGAATTGATCTCAACCCTGCTGTAAGCATAATTATTAACATTAACAAGAGTAATGGCAGCACATCATCAAGGAATTAAACTGTATTTTATTTATTAAAATAGAATTCTGGCCCCTTACATACTTTTTATATTTGATATAAACAGAGAAGAGATGGACAGAGGGAAGAGAAGAGTATAGAATATAGATATATATAGACATAGAAGAGATGGGTAGAGAGTGGAGAGAAGAGTATAGAATATAGATATATATAGACATAGAAGAGATGGACAGAGAGGGGAGAGAAGAGTATAGACTATAGATATATAGACATAGAAGAGATGGACAGAGGGAAGAGAAGACAATAGACTATAGATATATATAGACATAGAAGAGAAAAGTATTACAATTGAAAGTGTACATATGTTGACATGTAACCATTGTAACCCTCACTACCATTATAACCCTCGTTACCATTACAACCCTCATTACCATTATAACCCTGATAATCATTAGTCTAACAGTAATGATAGTTTGTTGATATGGTGTGAGCATCTGTACCCAGATCATCCAAAGAACCTTCCAGAACTATTTCTCATGGAATTGTAAAGATTCCTCACTACGGAAGGAATTCTTCCAACTGGGTTAGGAGGAAGTGGTAGGTTAAGGACCTCTTGGACAATCTTTTGGGAACACCTTGACAAGACCATCTTTACCTTTGTAATGTTTGTTCAACATGTCTTCGAGTGCTCCCAAGGTTTGTTGATCCAATGCCCCCGTCCCCTCCTTGTTCAACCCCCAGTATGCTCCGGCCATCCACTTCTTGTTCTTCTTGTACTTCTTGTTTTCACAGCAGTAGGCTGTCCACATGAGATACGGGATGTTCACTCGGTTGTTCAGTTTGGTTTTGTTGTTGTTGGGAACTGCTCCAGTCACCACATAGGCTTTTATCTGGTCGTTAGCATCCTTACAGTTCTCCACAAGAGTTCCTCTGACATTTCTCTCCATTTCTTTCCAGCTGCCATTGTTGAAGGTGATGTCCTGGGGAACGATGTTGGTCAGGGTAAAGGTGGACTTCTGAGTATCAAGGTCATGAGCATGTGAACTTGGGAAAAGGTGACCTTTGTTCACTTTATATTCTGAGATTTTATAGTCATTTTGCTCAGCCTGGTGTTCGTATATGCCTCCCTCTTGTATCTGCATTTCAGTGCGGTTTATGTTTTTCTCCCCGTCGAGCTGCAGGAAACAATCATTAATTTACAAGTTTTCTGTACAATAAACCCTTTTTCTGTACAATAAACCCCCTTTTCTGTACAATAAACCCTCTTTTCTGTACAATAAACCCTCTTTTCTGTACAATAAAC
Organism: Salvelinus fontinalis; assembly: GCF_029448725.1. Taxonomy (NCBI): domain Eukaryota; kingdom Metazoa; phylum Chordata; class Actinopteri; order Salmoniformes; family Salmonidae; genus Salvelinus; species Salvelinus fontinalis. The sequence goes on from NW_026600533.1 coordinate 162,428, forward strand.
CATTTTTCTGTACAATAAACCCTCTTTTCTGTACAATAAACCCTCTTTTCTGTACAATAAACCCTCATTTCTGTACAATAAACCATCTTTTCTGTACAATAAACCATAGTTTCTGTACAATAAACCCTCATTTCTGTACAATAAACCCTATTTTCTGTACAATAAACACTCTTTTCTGTACAATAAACCCTCTATTTTTTGGGTGGGGGGGGGGGGTTCACAATCAAGATAATCAAGTCTCTACACCCTCCACAGTGGTAGTTTTATATTCTGTAACATAACTGTCTGTGATATACAGCAGTAAACAAATACACATGTTATGTTATATGAAAAAACATTAGTCCTACCTGGGGCTCTATCATCCAGGGATCATCTGGTCGACCCGTTATATTACCAGTGAAGGTGTAGGCTGAGAACACAGGGATCCTGTTGGTCGTGTCGTAGAGAGTTGCAAACCTGTAGATGTTTTTGTACTTCTGGCAGATCGGCTTGTAGCGGCCCTCGTTCTTGAATATCCCATCATACAAAATATACAATTGACCCAGTAGGTGAATGTTCCACAGGTCAATAATTTAACAAAAAGAGAAGCAGCAAGTATATTTACTTTAGGTCCTCAAAACCCTTTTTCTTCTTCAATAAAACTAAAAGTCATCAATGGATTTAAACAAAACCTCTTGGTCATGTAGAGACACTAACCAACCATTATCACATTGAATAAGAGCTTTCTACCTGGTTTCTAATTGGACTCATTTATCTGTTACAACTGACCCTATGTTACTTTGTTCCCCAGTCTACCCTACCTTCATGTATAATATTTAAACTGACTGCTTCATTTAAGTAAAACATTTTTAATATCTTAAACTACCATAAAAATGTTAAACAGCTGAAGCAGGTCACACTATTTCACTTCTTGTAAAATTACCTTTTGTAGTTGTGATTTAAAGATGTGGACGTCTATTTGCTAATTGTTTACATCAAATTGTGCCTTGAATGTTGGCTTGTATGACGTATGATATAATATGAATCAATTTCTCATTTCATGAAACTACAGGAATCCTTTGTTTCAGGGAAACATTATATTTGTTCAACATGCGTGTGGGGAGGAGTTCCCCTTTCTGTCCAATGAGGTCATTTCTGGACAATATTTCAGCAAGTAAAATGATGGTTCTACTTTAGAATGTGGAACACACAGCCAATAGGGAGGTTTGATTGTTACACATGATAAATAGTCACACCTGTTCCACATACAGAGGAGTTTATCCAACCCTCCTTGTCCAGTCTTGACCACTAATTATACCAGACAGGACTCATCTTCATACAGAGGAGTTTATCCAACCCTCCTTGTCCAGTCTTGACCACTAATTATACCAGACAGGACTCATCTTCATAGAGAGGAGTTTATCCAACCCTCCTTGTCCAGTCTTGAACACTAATTATACCAGACAGGACTCATCTTCATACAGAGGAGTTTATCCAACCCTCCTTGTCCAGTCTTGACCTCTAATTATACCAGACAGGACTCATCTTCACACAGAGGAGTTTATCCAACCCTCCTTGTCCAGTCTTGACCACTAATTATACCAGACAGGACTCATCTTCATACAGAGGAGTTTATCCAACCCTCCTTGTCCAGTCTTGACCACTAATTATACCAGACAGGACTCATCTTCATACAGAGGAGTTTATCCAACCCTCCTTGTCCAGTCTTGACCACTATTATACCAGACAGGACTAACTCTAGGCCAGTTCCTCTGTTTACTTCAGACACATCTTCTTCCACATATCATCACAGAAAAGTTAATCAGTTAGATAATGTTTACCCAGTGGCATCCTGAGGCATTGATAGATCATGAGAGAAGAAAATATTAAATGACCATTTCTAAGCTGCTCATTTATTATGGAAAAACTCACCCCAGCACATTCTGAGGCAGGAAGGACATCACCCTCTTCTGGTCTTCACCCCACCAGGGAAAGGACAGCGATGAACTGTGAGCTCTGTAGGAGGCTCCTGGTAAACAGCGTCTGGTAAATCCACTGCTGCTTCTTGTTGAGAGATGCCCGCCGGCTCTCTGGAATCACCAGCTGCATTTAAGGGAGAGAGAGAGAGAGGCAGGAAGGACATCACCCTCTTCTGGTCTTCACCCCACGGGGGCAAGTTCAGAAGCCTGGGGTGGATACAAGGGGGCCTGGGGTAGATCACCAGGGACAGGGGCCGAACGTGAGGCAGGAGGGAGCGCTGGAGGTACCTGTATGTCCAAGGGTTCATACCTAATACATACAGAGAATACATAAGTGACAGATACAGTACTAAGCATTCTCAGCACCATGAGAACAGATCTACAGCATGAAAGGTACGTGACAGATACTAGATTTAGTTGTGTAACTAAAGGACAAAGAATGCATAGGCCTTTATGACAGATACAGGAAGGGAGTGTCATAATGGAAGGGGTTTCATCTGTAAAAAGTCCACACTGCATTTATGGAAAGCTGTGTATCATTCAATACATGGACAAATAGTAAGATTAACACAATGCATATCTTCCATTATTGTAAAGTATTCATGCTTGCAGAATGCCAAGGAAATTGAATAGCCTACCTAACATTGCAATACATTGCAGACCCATATTCATGTGTAGATTGAAATGCAAGGCAAATGTTAAGTTTGTGTTGTTGTGGGTTTGTGTGTGTTTCAGGAAATGGCGTCCTGTGATGGCTGTTGGTCTGTAAAAGTTGTTGAAAGTATTTTGTAGCCTCTCCTGCAGAGGTATGTGTATGCCATAGGACTGAGTGTTTTTGGTTTATTGAAATTGTTCACTAAGTTTGGATTATTCTGTTTCATTTGTTCCCAGAGTGGAAGGGGAAGGCACCTTGGGAGTGTTTAGGCAAGAGGCCTGCGGGCATACATAACCCGTAGTATTGAATCTGTCTATGCACACTAGGTAAGACCTGGTAGGATCTTCTCCTGTATTTTCTAATCGACCTGGCCGAGGTATCCTGGAAGGATATTGATCTCATCCCGTCAGTAGAGGATGCCTGGTCATTTTAAAAAAATGCCTTCCTCACCATCTTGAATAAGCATGCTCCTTTCAAGAAATTTAGAACCAGGAACAGATATAGCCCTTGGTTCTCTCCTGACCTGACTGCCCTTAACCAACAGAAAAACATCCTATGGCGTTCTGCATTAGCATCGAACAGCCCCCGTGATATGCAACTTTTCAGGGAAGCCAGAAACCAATATACACAGGCAGTTAGAAAAGCCAAGGCTAGCTTTTTCAAGCAGAAATTTGCTTCCTGCAACACAAATTCAAAAAAGTTCTGGGACACTGTAAAGTCCATGGAGAATAAGAACACCTCCTCCCAGCTTCCAACTGCTCTGAAGATAGTTAACACTGTCACCACCGACAAATCCACTATAATTGAGAATTTCAATAGGCATTTTTCTACGGCTGGCCATGCTTTCCACCTGGCTACCCCTAAACCCGGACAACAGCACTGCCCTCCCCTCTGCTACTCGCCCAAGCCTTCCCCATTTCTCTTTCTCCCAAATACAGTCAGCTGATGTTCTAAAAGAGCTGCAAAATCTGGACCCTTACAAATCAGCCGGGCTAGATAATCTGGACCCTTTCTTTCTAAAACTATCTGCTGAAATTGTTGCCACCCCTATTACCAGCCTCTTCAACCTCTCTTTCGTGTCGTCTGAGATTCCCAAAGATTGGAAAGCAGCTGCGGTTATCCCCCTCTTCAAAGGGGGGGACACTCTTGACCCAAACTGCTACAGACCTATATATATTCTACCCTGCCTTTCTAAGGTCTTCGAAAGCCAAGTCAACAAACAGATTACCGACCATTTCGAATCCCACCATACCTTCTCCGCTATGCAATCTGGTTTCAGAGCTGGTCATGGGTGCACCTCAGCCACGCTCAAGGTCATAAACGATATCTTAACCGCCATCGATAGGAAACAATACTGTGCAGCCGTATTCATTGACCTGGCCAAGGCTTTTGACTCTGGCAATCACCACATCCTCATCGGCAGACTCGACAGCCTTGGTTTCTCTAATGATTGCCTCGCCTGGTTCACCAACTACTTCTCTGATCGAGTTCAGTGTGTCAAATCGGAGGGTCTGTTGTCCGGGCCTCTGGCAGTCTCTATGGGGGTGCCACAGGGTTCAATTCTTGGACCGACTCTCTTCTCTGTATACATCAATGATGTCGCTCTTGCTGCTGGTGATTCTCTGATCCACCTCTACGCAGACGACACTATTCTGTATACTTCTGGCCCTTCTTTTGACACTGTGTTAACAACCCTCCAGGCGAGCTTCAATGCCATACAACTCTCCTTCCGTGGCCTCCAATTGCTCTTAAATACAAGTAAAACTAAATGCATGCTCTTCAACCGATCGCTGCCTGCACCTGCCCGCCTGTCCAACATCACTACTCTGGACGGCTCTGACTTAGAATATGTGGACAACTACAAATACCTAGGTGTCTGGTTAGACTGTAAACTCTCCTTCCAGACTCACATCAAACATCTCCAATCCAAAGTTAAATCTAGAATTGGCTTCCTATTCCGCAACAAAGCATCCTTTACTCATGCTGCCAAACATACCCTTGTAAAACTGACCATCCTACCAATCCTCGACTTCGGTGATGTCATTTACAAAATAGCCTCCAAAACCCTACTCAATAAATTGGATGCAGTCTATCACAGTGCCATCCGTTTTGTCACCAAAGCCCCATATACTACCCACCACTGCGACCTGTACACTCTCGTTGGCTGGCCCTCGCTCCATACTCGTCGCCAAACCCACTGGTTCCAGGTCATCTACAAGACCCTGCTAGGTAAAGTCCCCCCTTATCTCAGCTCGCTGGTCACCATAGCAGCACCTACCTGTAGCACGCGCTCCAGCAGGTATATCTCTCTAGTCACCCCCAAAACCAATTCTTCCTTTGGACGCCTCTCCTTCCAGTTCTCTGCTGCCAATGACTGGAACGAACTACAAAAATCTCTGAAACTGGAAACACTTATCTCCCTCACTAGCTTTAAGCACCAGCTGTCAGAGCAGCTCATAGATTACTGCACCTGTACATAGCCCATCTATAATTTAGCCCAAACAACTACCTCTTTACCTACTGTATTTATTTATTTATTTTGCTCCTTTGCACCCCATTATTTCTGTCTCTACTTTGCACTTTCTTCCACTGCAAACCAACCATTCCAGTGTTTTTTAGTTTTTATTTTACTTGCTGTGTTGTATTTACTTCGCCACCATGGCCTTTTTTATATTTTTATTTATTTATACATATATTTGTTTGCCTTCACCTCCCTTATCTCACCTCACTTGCTCACATTGTATATAGACTTATTTTTTCACTGTATTATTGACTATATGTTTGTTTTACTCCATGTGTAACTATGTGTTGTTGTATGTGTCGAACTGCTTTGCTTTATCTTGGCCAGGTCGCAATTGTAAATGAGAACGTGTTCTCAATTTGCCTACCTGGTTAAATAAAGGTTAAATAAAAATAAAAAAATAAAAAAATTTGGTTAGCCGCCAGTTGGTGCTAAAGGTTAGGTAAGCTGTGGGAAGGCAGGTAAGGTAGGAGAGTGGACTTTTACTTTGCTTTGGTTCGGTCCAGCCCAGTTTCCCCACCTTAACGTGTTTAAGGAAGAATTAGATTCCCTGTAAACGGTATTTTTCCCTGCCGTCCTTCCCCGCACCTACGATCACATACCTTTTTCACTCCAGTTGAGTTGAGTTGTAGCAGGGTGTTGCGTTCCCTCCTCCAAGAGACGTACGTAACAGAAAATATCCCGATTATCACACCATTAAACTAGATAACATAATACATGTATTAGCTAATCCATGACTGATACATGTTGAATAAAACTGGTATACACTGGAACCGAAAATAAACTACTGTACAGTAGCATGCTAAAGTTACTGAACTGTAGCCTGCATCACGTAAACACTATTTCACAACTTCACAGACGTCTTACAACATACAACAAAGCACGAATTTAAGCGATAGTATGCATTAAAATAGCTACGATTGTAAAAATAGTATTGAAAATGCAGACAAGTGGCCGCTGATTGTACCGGTAGTTACCGATACCAAACCAATGCTACGGGTATCATAGGTAGATGACTGCAGAGATTGAACTGTATAATGTTTTCAATTCACTTTTCCGTTCTTCTTACAACTTCACAGATGTAGCAATAAGATGACAATCCATTTCATTCAACCTTATAAAAGATACTTACTCTGTAACTCTCCTTGTGATTTAAACAATGATCCGATGAAGGGAAAGTGTCTTCTTCTTCCATGGAGTTTAACGGCGGTTGACATCCAATGTTTAGGTGCATTACCGCCACCAGCTGGACGAGGTATTAAAAAAGAAACGTAAAAACAATATCCCGGATAAGAGGTAAAACGATATCATACAAAATATAACACGTCAACTAAAAAAAACATCATACGTCTTCAATCCCAGTCCAGTCCAAAATACATCCCTACACCGGCTCAGGGGCCTGTGATGGGGCTACATTCACCGACAGGATTTCTTGTACCGAGGAAATCAGGAAGACCCCCAAAAACGTTCAGCTGCATTCACAATGATTCCAATGTTCTTAGACTTCTTCTCTGCTTGTGTTGTACAGTTTATAACTATTGTAATAAATTATACAAAGTCCACCATTTTAACATGTAGCATTTTACTATCCCTCGGTTGATGAAAAACCTTCACTGGTCCTGGAGGCTCTACTACCATTGTTCTTCCCCGCCATTCTTTCCTTCCCATTTTCACTCCTTACCCTTGACACCTCATTCTCCTTCAGCCTATCAGGGCACTCCAAGAGACGCATGTTCACCTCCACAGTTGCAGAATTTCCCTTCATCTGGCGTACGATATTCTTCCCTTCTGCACACACTTGACACATGACCAAATCTTTTACATTTATGACACTGAAGGAGCTTGTGCAGTAAAGCTCTTACCGGGTAAATCATGAATCCTGACTTTATATGAGAAGGGAGAGATTATTTACCAAAGAACAGTAGCATGGATGGAGTGAACTTATTTTCTCTGTCCACCATACAAGTCCATCAACGTGCACCAACCACTCCATCGATGTCTTCAGTTATATCCTCTACATATCCTCTTCAGTTATATCCTCTTCATATCCTCTTCAGTTATATCTTCTTCAGTTATATCCTCTACATATCCTCTTCAGTTATATCCTCTACATATCCTCTTCAGTTATATCCTCTACAGTTATATCCTCTATATATCCTCTTCAGTTATATCCTCTACATATCCTCTTCAGTTATATCCTCTACATATCCTCTTCAGTTATATCCTCTTCAGTTATATCCTCTACATATCCTCTTCAGTTATATCCTCTACATATCCTCTTCAGTTATATCCTCTACATATCCTCTTCAGTTATATCCTCTTCAGTTATATCCTCTTCAGTTATATCCTCTTCAGTTATATCCTCTACATATCCTCTTCAGTTATATCCTCTACATATCCTCTTCAGTTAAATCCTCTACATATCCTATTCAGTTATATCCTCTACATATCCTCTTCAGTTATATCTTCTTCAGTTATATCCTCTACAGTTATATCTTCTTCAGTTATATCCTCTCATATCCTCTTCAGTTATATCTTCTTCAGTTATATCCTCTACATATCCTCTACATATCCTCTACATATCCTCTTCAGTTATATCCTCTACATATCCTCTTCAGTTATATCCTCTACATATCCTCTTCAGTTATATCCTCTACATATCCTCTTCCGTTATATCCTCTACATATCCTCTTCAGTTATATCCTCTAGATATCCTCTTCAGTTATATCTTCTTCAGTTATATCCTCTACAGTTATATCTTCTTCAGTTATATCCTCTACATATCCTCTTCAGTTATATCTTCTTCAGTTATATCCTCTACATATCCTCTACATATCCTCTACATATCCTCTTCAGTTATATCCTCTTCAGTTATATCCTCTACATATCCTCTTCAGTTATATCCTCTACATATCCTCTTCAGTTATATCTTCTTCAGTTATATCCTCTACATATCCTCTACATATCCTCTACATATCCTCTTCAGTTATATCCTCTTCAGTTATATCCTCTACATATCTTCTTCAGTTATATCCTCTTCAGTTATATCCTCTACATATCTTCTTCAGTTATATCCTCTTCAGTTATATCCTCTACATATCCTCTTCAGTTATATCCTCTACATATCCTCTTCAGTTATATCCTCTACATATCCTCTTCAGTTATATCCTCTACATATCCTCTTCAGTTATATCCTCTACATATCCTCTTCAGTTATATCCTCTACATATCCTCTTCAGTTATATCCTCTTCAGTTATATCCTCTACATATCCTCTTCAGTTATATTCTCTACATATCCTCTTCAGTTATATCCTCTACATATCCTCTTCTGTTATATCCTCTACATATCCTCTTCAGTTATATCCTCTATATATCCTCTACATATCCTCTTCAGTTATATCCTCTTCTGTTATATCCTCTACATATCCTCTTCAGTTATATCCTCTGCCTTTATTTATTGCGCCACCCCAGAAATACCCCCCTTGATAGGAAAACAGGAAACATTCCACTCCGATATCTTTTTGATTCTTAACACACGTTTCTTCTGCTCCACAGACACACAAAACATCTAAATGAGACCCCTTCTTTCAGTGGCTTTTTGCTAGTTGAGACCGGCTCGACATCGGGTTGGCCTTGCGCAGGAACAAAAAAGTGCAAAAGATGACACGCAAATTAGTGAAGCGTTTCTTACTACCCTGGGGGTAGTTTGGGCTTTTTTAAACCTTAGAACTGCCTAAATGACGACGTCTGAAGCCATGAAGTGCTTTGAAAGGCTGGTAATGGCTCACATCAACACCATTATCCCAGAAACCCTAGACCCACTCCAATTTGCATACCGCCCCAACAGATCCACAGATGATGCAATCTCTATTGCACTCCACACTTCCCTTTCCCACCTGGACGAAAGGAACACCTATGTGAGAATGCTGTTCGTTGACTACAGCTCAGCGTTCAACACCACAGTGCCCTCAGAGCTCATCACTAAGCTACCCTGGGACTAAACACCTCCCCCCACAACTGGATCCTGGACTTCCTGACGGGCTGCCCCCAGATGGTAAGGGTAGGTAACAACACATGGGGCGCCTCGGGGGGTGCGTGCTCAGTTCCCTCCTGTTCACTCATGACTGAACAGCCAGGCACAACTCCAACACCATCATTAAGGTTGCTGATGACACAACAGCCTGATCACTGACAACGATGAGACAGCCTATAGGGAGGAGGTCAGAGACCTGACAACGATGAGACAGCCTATAGGGAGGAGGTCAGAGACCTGACAACGATGAGACAGCCTATAGGGAGGAGGTCAGAGACCTGACAACGATGAGACAGCCTATAGGGAGGAGGTCAGAGACCTGACAACGATGAGACAGCCTATAGGGAGGAGGTCAGAGACCTGACAACGATGAGACAGCCAATAGGGAGGAGGTCAGAGACCTGACAACGATGAGACAGCCTATAGGGAGGAGGTCAGAGACCTGACAACGATGAGACAGCCTATAGGGAGGAGGTCAGAGACCTGACAACGATGAGACAGCCTATAGGGAGGAGGTCAGAGACCTGACAACGATGAGACAGCCTATAGGGAGGAGGTCAGAGACCTGACAACGATGAGACAGCCTATAGGGAGGAGGTCAGAGACCTGACAACGATGAGACAGCCTATAGGGAGGAGGTCAGAGACCTGACAACGATGAGACAGCCTATAGGGAGGAGGTCAGAGACCTGACAACGATGAGACAGCCTATAGGGAGGAGGTCAGAGACCTGACAACGATGAGACAGCCTATAGGGAGGAGGTCAGAGACCTGACAACGATGAGACAGCCTATAGGGAGGAGGTAAGAGACCTGACAACGATGAGACAGCCTATAGGGAGGAGGTCAGAGACCTGACAACGATGAGACAGCCTATAGGGAGGAGGTCAGAGACCTGACAACGATGAGACAGCCTATAGGGAGGAGGTCAGAGACCTGACAACGATGAGACAGCCTATAGGGAGGAGGTCAGAGACCTGACAACGATGAGACAGCCTATAGGGAGGAGGTCAGAGACCTGACAACGATGAGACAGCCTATAGGGAGGAGGTCAGAGACCTGACAACGATGAGACAGCCTATAGGGAGGAGGTCAGAGACCTGACAACGATGAGACAGCCTATAGGGAGGAGGTCAGAGACCTGACAATGATGAGACAGCCTATAGGGAGGAGGTCAGAGACCTGACAACGATGAGACAGCCTATAGGGAGGAGGTAAGAGACCTGACAACGATGAGACAGCCTATAGGGAGGAGGTCAGAGACCTGACAACGATGAGACAGCCTATAGGGAGGAGGTCAGAGACCTGACAACGATGAGACAGCCTATAGGGAGGAGGTCAGAGACCTGACAACGATGAGACAGCCTATAGGGAGGAGGTCAGAGACCTGACAACGATGAGACAGCCTATAGGGAGGAGGTCAGAGACCTGACAACGATGAGACAGCCTATAGGGAGGAGGTCAGAGACCTGACAACGATGAGACAGCCTATAGGGAGGAGGTCAGAGACCTGACAACGATGAGACAGACTATAGGGAGGAGGTCAGAGACCTGACAACGATGAGACAGCCTATAGGGAGGAGGTCAGAGACCTGGCCGGGTGGTGCCAGGATAACAACCTCTCCCCCAACATGATCAAGACAAAGGAGATGATTGTGGACTACAGGAAAAGGAGGACCGAGCTTGTCCCCATTCTCATCGACAGGGCTGTAGTGGAGCAGGTTGAGAGCTTCAAGTTCCTTGATGTTCACATCACCAACAAACTATCATGGTCCAAACACACCAAGACAGTCGTGAAGAGGGCAAGACAAAGCCTATTCCCCCTCAGGAGACTGAACATATTTGGCGTGGGTCCCCAGGTCCTCAAAATGTTCTACAGCTGCACCATCGAGAGCATCCTGACGGGTTGCATCACTGCCTGGTATGGCAACTGCTTGGCCTCGGACTGCAAGACACAACAGAGGGATGTGTGTACGGCCCAGGTTTCCTGCCATCCAGGACCTCTATGCCAGACAGTGTCAGAGGAAGGCCCTACAAATTGTCAAAGACTCCAGCCACCCCAGTCATAGACTGTTCGTTCTGCTACCACATGGCAAGCGGTACCGGAGCACCAAGTCTAGGTCCAAGAGGCTTCTAAACAGCTTCTACCCCCAAGCCATAAGACTCCTGAACATCTAGTCAAATAGCTACCCAGACTATTTGCATTGTCCCCCTTCTATGCTGCTCTTGTTATTTACTGCTGTCTTTAATTATTTGTTAATCTTATCTTTTGCTTTTCAGGGGTATTTTTTTTAAACTGCATTGTTGTTTAAGGGCTTGTAAGCATTTCACTGTAAGGTCTACTACACCTGTTGTATTCAGCATTTCACTGTGAGGTCTACTACACCTGCTGTATTCAGCATTTCACTGTAAGGTCTACTACACCTGTTGTATTCAGCATTTCACTGTGAGGTCTACTACACCTGTTGTATTCAGCATTTCACTGTGAGGTCTACTACACCTGTTGTATTCAGCATTTCACTGTGAGGTCTACTACACCTGTTGTATTCAGCATTTCACTGTAAGGTCTGCTACACCTGTTGTATTCAGCATTTCACTGTAAGGTCTACTACACCTGTTGTATTCAGCATTTCACTGTGAGGTCTACTACACCTGTTGTATTCAGCATTTCACTGTGAGGTCTACTACACCTGTTGTATTCAGCATTTCACTGTAAGGTCTACTACACCTGTTGTATTCAGCATTTCACTGTAAGGTCTACTACACCTGTTGTGTTCAGCATTTCACTGTAAGGTCTACTACACCTGTTGTATTCAGCATTGCACTGTAAGGTCTACTACACCTGTTGTATTCAGCATTGCACTGTGAGGTCTACACCTGTTGTATTCAGCATTTCACTGTGAGGTCTACACCTGTTGTATTCAGCATTTCACTGTAAGGTCTACAACACCTGTTGTATTCAGCATTTCACTGTAAGGTCTACGACACCTGTTGTATTCAGCATTTCACTGTGAGGTCTACGACACCTGTTGTATTCAGCATTTCACTGTAAGGTCTACGACACCTGTTGTATTCAGCATTTCACTGTCAGGTCTACTACACCTGTTGTATTCAGCATTTCACTGTAAGGTCTACTACACCTGTTGTATTCAGCATTTCACTGTGAGGTCTACTACACCTGTTGTATTCAGCATTTCACTGTAAGGTCTACTACACCTGTTGTATTCAGCATTTCACTGTGAGGTCTACTACACCTGTTGTATTCAGCATTTCACTGTGAGGTCTACTACACCTGTTGTATTCAGCATTTCACTGTTAGGTCTACACCTGTTGTATTCAGCATTTCACTGTAAGGTCTACTACACCTGTTGTATTCGGGCGCGTGTGACCAATAGAACTAGATTTGAGTTGAGTTGAGTTACCAAGGTCTTTCTAACAGACACGGTAAATAATTTCTTAGATCTGTAACCACATGCTTATGCTTCATTGTTTTACTAATGTAATCTATATGCTTTTCCTAAAGACAATTCAAAATCTATCCTCAGTCCCAGATATTTCAAACAATCTGCACTTTCAAGCATTGTTCCATAACTCACATTAATTTTTAATGAAATGCAGCTGTGGAGTTTAGAGAAAAGAGAGGAGGAGGAGAGTAGAGCGATGATTCAATACCCCCATCATCACCTGAAGACTGTACACCACAGAGACAAAGATGAAGTTATAGAGACCAGTTGGTAGACTGGAGACTGTTGAGCTGAGTCAGGACAGACTGCTTTATTAAATAGGTTTTCAGAAACTCCAACTTCAGATGTCAAAACAGAAAGGGTTGATTTGCATAAACTCCTCTGTACGTTTCTACGGAAAATGCTGTAACTAATAAAATGTGACTCACCTCCTGTAGGTCTATTCCATGGGACTGACTCACCTCCTGTAGGTCTATTCCATGGGACTGACTCACCTCCTGTAGGCCTATTCCATGGGACTGACTCACCTCCTGTAGGTCTATTCCATGGGACTGACTCACCTCCTGTAGGTCTATTCCATGGGACTGACTCACCTCCTGTAGGTCTATTCCATGGGACTGACTCACCTCCTGTAGGTCTTTTCCATGGGACTGACTCCCCTCCTGTAGGTCTATTCCATGGGACTGACTCACCTCCTGTAGGCCTATTCAATGGGACTGACTCACCTCCTGTGATCACACCTCGGGGCCTTTTCACAAGAACCACCACAGACATTTTAATTTACTTCATCTGAAGTAAACATTTGCCCTAAATCTGCCATTGAGAATGTCATGTTTTGACTTTTCCTAGAATAAGTGTTTTAAAGAAATGGGGAGACTTGGGTATTTGTTTTTGGATCGAAGCTGTAGAGATCAGTCAGGATTTGAACTTCTAATTCATCCATTAAATGACCGGGTATGATGGTACATTGATCAGCTGTACAGTTTCAAGCTGTTGTTTTTGCGTTCTTGCCCAAAGTCAACCTTAAACACATTGACATTGTTTGACCATGATTTCATAAACTAAATCTTAGGAGGACAAGTCATTTAAAATGTTTTTAACCCTCTGCCCTTCCTTCTCCTGACGGTTGTCTGGCCAACTGATGATCAAATTCCCCAGATGAACCTTGACTTGTTAGTTTAATGCAGAATGAATGTACCCTCTCTGTTCTCCTAGATGCTGAACCCAGATGTAGTGACTGTGTACACAGAGTTTTTCTTCCTCTCTCATGATCTATCAATGCCTCAGGATGCCACTGAGTAAACATTATCTAACTGAATGAGGAACTCTCCTGTCATGATATCTGGGAGAAGGTGTGTCTGAAGTAAACAGAGCACCCGGCCTGTAAGCAATCAACTTCCTTTTCAGTTTATTTATTACATTGACCAGATCAACATGTACTTGGTTGTTTAAATGAGTCCTGTCTGGCATAATTATCTGACATGCAAGCAGTCATTTGCTGACTTAGTGGCCTTGTGGGTAGAGTGTCCACCCTGGTAGGGGATTGGGGTTTGATCCCTGGTTGAGTCATACCAAAGACTGTAAAAAATGGGACCAGATGCGTCTCTGCTTCAACATTAAGGAGATGATGGGGTACAAGGCCTTCTAACAGACTAGCTTCCTGTCCAGTAGGCACTCAGCATTAAGGAGATGATGGGGTACAAGGCCTTCTAACAGACTAGCTTCCTGTCCAGTAGGCACTCAGCATTAAGGAGATGATGGGGTACAAGGCCTTCTAACAGACTAGCTTCCTGTCCAGTAGGCACTCAGCATTAAGGAGATGATGGGGTACAAGGCCTTCTAACAGACTAGCTTCCTGTCCAGTAGGCACTCAGCATTAAGGAGATGATGGGGTACAAGGCCTTCTAACAGACTAGCTTCCTGTCCAGTAGGCACTCAACATTAAGGAGATGATGGGGTACAAGGCCTTCTAACAGACTAGCTTCCTGTCCAGTAGGCACTCAGCATTAAGGAGATGATGGGGTACAAGGCCTTCTAACAGACTAGCTTCCTGTCCAGTACTTGTACATCAATCTGCTTCATGCTACAGAAACAAGAGGCTCTTGCCCTTTGGGCCGTTCTGGTTTCGGACAAGACTTACTGAAGTAGTCAGTTGACAATTAAAACGTTATTTCACTCATTTTGTTTCCAAAGAAACAGGTAAAGGTTGATCTTGTGAATTTGATGAATGAACTGAAATAAAATTGAAATAAATTAAGCTAAATGGTCAATTGACTTTTGAGGATTGTCTTTTGGAGAACAAAAACACACAAAATACAAAGACACAATTCTGGTGCTTCCACAGTGTTAGAATAACAATATTTCAGGAAGTAAAATGATGGTTCTACTTTAGAATGTGGAACACACAGCCAATAGGGAGGTTTGATTGTTACACATGATAAATAGTCACACCCGTTCCACATACAGAGGAGTTCATTATTTCAGGGAAACACACACACACACACACACACACACACACACACACACACACACACACACACACACACACACACACACACACACACACACACACACACACACACACACACACACACACACACACACACACACACACACACACACACACACACACACACACACACAGCCCACCCCCCCGATACACACCGTGGAGTTGGAAGCAATGGGTCGTCCAAAGAGCACCACCGTTATGAATGATGCTGAATACCTAAATATCTGTTAGGAAGGTCGTTGTGAATGATACTGCAACTCTCATGAAGGTGTTATGGCTGGTTACATAAAGGTGTTATGACTGGTTACATAAAGGTGTTATGACTGGTTTCATAAAGGTGTTATGACTGGTTTCATAAAGGTGTTAGGACTGTTTTCATAAAGATGTTAGGACTGGTTTCATAAAGGTATTAGGACTGGTTTCATAAAGGTGTTAGGACTGGTTTCATGAAGGTGTTATGACTGGTTTCATAAAGGTGTTAGGACTGGTTTCATAAAGATGTTAGGACTGGTTTCATAAAGGTGTTAGGACTGGTTTCATAAAGATGTTAGGACTGGTTTCATAAAGGTGTTAGGACTGGTTTCATAAAGGTGTTAGGACTGGTTTCATAAAGGTGTTAGGACTGGTTTCATAAAGGTGTTAGGACTGGTTTCATGAAAGTGTATAACTGGTTTCATAAAGGTGTTATGACTGGTTTCATAAAGGTGTTAGGACTGGTTTCATAAAGGTGTTAGGACTAGTTTCATAAAGGTGTTAGGACTGTTTTCATAAAGGTGTTATGACTGTTTTCATAAAGGTGTTATGACTGGTTTCCTAAAGGTGTTAGGACTGGTTTCATAAAGGTGTTAGGACTGGTTTCCTAAAGGTGTTAGGACTGGTTTCATAAAGGTGTTAGTACTGGTTTCATAAAGGTGTTAGGACTAGTTTCATAAAGGTGTTAGGACTGTTTTCATAAAGGTGTTAGGACTGGTTTCATAAAGGTGTTAGGACTAGTTTCATAAAGGTGTTAGGACTGTTTTCATAAAGGTGTTATGACTGGTTTCATAAGGGTGTTAGGACTGGTTTCATAAAGGTGTTAGGACTGGTTACATAAAGGTGTTATGACTGGTTTCATAAAGGTGTTAGGACTGGTTTCATAAAGGTGTTATGACTAGTTTCATAAAGGTGTTATGACTAGTTTCATAAAGGTGTTAGGACTGGTTTCATAAAGGTGTTAGGACTGGTTTCATAAAGGTGTTAGGACTGGAGGGAGGGCAGGGGGAAAAACAAACAAAATGATGTCAAATGGAGTCCTCCTAACACCCATGTTGATTGTGATATTGAAATTCTAAAAACATCAGTGTATTAAAAACACTCATAGAAAAAGTCCAGGAACGGGGACATGTCATTCTCAATGAGTCATGGACCATTATAATCTGAAATTAACATGAATTATATTAAAACGTCTGTGGTGGTTCTTGTTAAAAGGCCTGAAGGTCTGATTACCAGGCAGTTTCGTTGGAATCGGCCTACATTTACAGCAGTTTCTATGGAATAGACCTATAGTTACATCAGTTTATCTGGAATAGACCTATAGGTACATCGGTTAATATGGAATAGACCTATAGTTACATCAGTTAATATGGAATAGACCTATAGTTACATCAGTTTATATGGAATAGACCTATAGTTACATCAGTTTATCTGGAATAGACCTATAGTTACATCAGTTTATATGGAATAGACCTATAGTTACATCAGTTTATCTGGAATAGACCTATAGTTACATCAGTTTATATGGAATAGACCTATAGTTACATCAGTTTATATGGAATAGACCTAAAGTTACATCAGTTTATCTGGAATAGACCTATAGTTACATCAGTTTATATGGAATAGACCTATAGTTACATCAGTTTATCTGGAATAGACCTATAGTTACATCAGTTTATATGGAATAGACCTATAGTTACATCAGTTTATCTGGAATATACCTATAGTTACATCAGTTTATATGGAATAGACCTATAGTTATATCAGTTTATATGGAATAGGCATATAGTTACATCAGTTTATATGGAATAGACCTATAGATACATCAGTTTATATGGAATAGGCCTATAGTTACATCAGTTTATATGGAATAGACCTATAGTTACATCAGTTTATCTGGAATAGACCTATAGTTACATCAGTTTATATTGAATAGACTTATAGTTACATCAGTTTATATGTAATAGGCATATAGTTACATCAGTTTATATGGAATAGACCTATAGTTACATCAGTTTATCTGGAATAGACCTATAGTTACATCAGTTTATATGGAATAGACCTATAGATACATCAGTTTATATGGAATAGGCCTATAGTTACATCAGTTTATATTGAATAGACTTATAGTTACATCAGTTTATATGTAATAGGCATATAGTTACATCAGTTTATATGGAATAGACCTATAGTTACATCAGTTTATATGGAATAGACCTATAGTTACATCAGTTTATATGGAATAGACCTATAGTTACATCAGTTTATATGTAATAGGCATATAGTTACATCAGTTTATATTGAATAGACTTATAGTTACATCAGTTTATATGTAATAGACCTATAGTTACATTTACATTTAAGTCATTTAGCAGACGCTCTTATCCAGAGCGACTTACAAATTGGTGCATTCACCTTATGAAATCCAGTGGGACAACCACTTTACAATAGTGCATCAAATCTTTTAAGGGGGGGGGGGGGGTTAGAAGGATTACTTTATCCTATCCTAGGTATTCCTTAAAGAGGTGGGGTTTCAGGTGTCTCCGGAAGGTGGTGATTGACTCCGCTGACCTGGCGTCGTGAGGGAGTTTGTTCCACCATTGGGGTGCCAGAGCAGCGAACAGTTTTGACTGGGCTGAGCGGGAACTGTACTTCCTCAGAGGTAGGGAGGCGAGCAGGCCAGAGGTGGATGAACGCAGTGCCCTTGTTTGGGTGTAGGGCCTGATCAGAGCCTGAAGGTACGGAGGTGCCGTTCCCCTCACAGCTCCGTAGGCAAGCACCATGGTCTTGTAGCGGATGCGAGCTTCAACTGGAAGCCAGTGGAGAGAGCGGAGGAGCGGGGTGACGTGAGAGAACTTGGGAAGGTTGAACACCAGACGGGCTGCGGCGTTCTGGATGAGTTGTAGGGGTTTAATGGCACAGGCAGGGAGCCCAGCCAACAGCGAGTTGCAGTAATCCAGACGGGAGATGACAAGTGCCTGGATTAGGACCTGCGCCGCTTCCTGTGTGAGGCAGGGTCGTACTCTGCGAATGTTGTAGAGCATGAACCTACAGGAACGGGTCACCGCCTTGATGTTAGTTGAGAACGACAGGGTGTTGTCCAGGATCACGCCAAGGTTCTTAGCGCTCTGGGAGGAGGACACAATGGAGTTGTCAACTGTGATGGCGAGATCATGGAACGGGCAGTCTTTCCCTGGGAGGAAGAGCAGCTCCGTCTTGCCGAGGTTCAGCTTGAGGTGGTGATCCGTCATCCACACTGATATGTCTGCCAGACATGCAGGGATGCGATTCGCCACCTGGTTATCAGAAGGGGGAAAGGAGAAGATTAATTGTGTGTCGTCTGCATAGCAATGATAGGAGAGACCATGTGAGGATATGACAGAGCCAAGTGACTTGGTGTAAAGCGAGAATAGGAGAGGGCCTAGAACAGAGCCCTGGGGGACACCAGTGGTGAGAGCACGTGGTGCGGAGACAGATTCTCGCCACGCCACCTGGTAGGAGCGACCTGTCAGGTAGGACGCAATCCAAGCGTGGGCCGCGCCGGAGATGCCCAACTCGGAGAGGGTGGAGAGGAGGATCTGATGGTTCACAGTATCAAAGGCAGCCGATAGGTCTAGAAGGATGAGAGCAGAGGAGAGAGAGTTAGCTTTAGCAGTGCGGAGCGCCTCCGTGACACAGAGAAGAGCAGTCTCAGTTGAATGACTAGTCTTGAAACCTGACTGATTTGGATCAAGAAGGTCATTCTGAGAGAGATAGGAGGAGAGCTGGCCAAGGACGGCACGTTCAAGAGTTTTGGAGAGAAAGGAAAGAAGGGATACTGGTCTGTAGTTGTTGACATCGGAGGGATCGAGTGTAGGTTTTTTCAGAAGGGGTGCAACTCTCGCTCTCTTGAAGACGGAAGGGACGTAGCCAGCGGTCAAGGATGAGTTGATGAGCGAGGTGAGGTAAGGGAGAAGGTCTCCGGAAATGGTCTGGAGAAGAGAGGAGGGGATAGGGTCAAGCGGGCAGGTTGTTGGGCGGCCGGCCGTCACAAGACGCGAGATTTCATCTGGAGAGAGAGGGGAGAAAGAGGTCAGAGCACAGGGTAGGGCAGTGTGAGCAGAACCAGCGGTGTCGTTTGACTTAGCAAACGAGGATCGGATGTCGTCGACCTTCTTTTCAAAATGGTTGACAAAGTCATCCGCAGAGAGGGAGGAGGGGGGAGGAGGGGGAGGAGGATTCAGGAGGGAGGAGAAGGTGGCAAAGAGCTTCCTAGGGTTAGAGGCAGATGCTTGGAATTTGGAGTGGTAGAAAGTGGCTTTAGCAGCAGAGACAGAAGAGGAAAATGTAGAGAGGAGGGAGTGAAAGGATGCCAGGTCCGCAGGGAAGCGAGTTCTCCTCCATTTCCGCTCGGCTGCCCGGAGCCCTGTTCTGTTAGTTACATCAGTTTATCTGGAATAGACCTATAGTTACACCAGTTTATATGGAATAGACCTATAGTTACACCAGTTTATCTGGAATAGACCTATAGTTACATCAGTTTATATGGAATAGACCTATAGTTACAGCAGTTTATATGGAATAGACCTATAGTTACACCAGTTTATATGGAATAGACCTATAGTTACACCAGTTTATATGGAATAGACCTATAGTTACACCAGTTTATATGGAATAGGCCTATAGTTACATCAGTTTATATGGAATAGACCTATAGATACACCAGTTTATATGGAATAGA
Organism: Salvelinus fontinalis; assembly: GCF_029448725.1. NCBI lineage: Eukaryota > Metazoa > Chordata > Actinopteri > Salmoniformes > Salmonidae > Salvelinus > Salvelinus fontinalis. Next base: position 182,539 of record NW_026600533.1, read on the forward strand.
CCTATAGTTACATCAGATTATATGTAATAGGCCTATAGTTACATCAGTTTATATGTAATAGGCATATAGTTACATCAGTTTATATGGAATAGACCTATAGTTACACCAGTTTATATGGAATAGACCTATAGTTACATCAGTTTATATGGAATAGGCCTACAGTTACATCAGTTTATATGGAATAGACCTATAGTTACACCAGTTTATATGGAATAGACCTATAGTTACATCAGTTTATATGGAATAGACCTATAGTTACATCAGTTTATATGGAATAGACCTATAGTTACATCAGTTTATATGGAATAGACCTATAGTTACACCAGTTTATATGGAATAGGCCTATAGTTACATCAGTTTATCTGGAATAGACCTATAGTTACATCAGTTTATATGGAATAGACCTATAGTTACAGCAGTTTATATGGAATAGACCTATAGTTACACCAGTTTATATGGAATAGACCTATAGTTACATCAGTTTACATGGAATAGACCTATAGTTACATCAGTTTATATGGAATAGACCTATAGTTACACCAGTTTATATGGAAAAGACCTATAGTTACATCAGTTTATATGGAATAGGCCTACAGTTACATCAGTTTATATGGAATAGACCTATAGTTACATCAGTTTATATGGAATATACCTATAGTTACATCAGTTTATATGGAATAGACCTATAGTTACATCAGTTTATATGGAATAGGCCTATAGTTACATCAGTTTATATGGAATCGGCCTATAGTTACATCAGTTTATATGGAATAGACCTATAGTTACATCAGTTTATATGGAATCGGCCTATAGATGGTATGAATAAAAAAATACAAAATAACTGTTGGTTGTCTTCTTTGTATGATCTTTTACCAGATCTATTGTGTTATATTCTCCTACATTCCTTTCACATTTCCACAAACTTCAAAGTGTTTCCTTTCAAATCGTACCAAGAATATGCATATCTTTGCTTCAGGGCCTGAGCTACAGACAGTTAGATTTGGGTATGTCATTTTAGGCAAAAATGTTAAATAAAGGGGCGGCTCCTTAAGAGGTTATTAAAGCAGTCTGTCCTGACTCAGATCAACAGTCTCCAGTCTACCAACTGGTCTCTGTAACTTCATCTTTGTCTCTGTGGTGTACAGTCTTCAGGTGATGATGGGGGTATTGAATCATCTCTCTACTCTCCTCCTTCTCTCTCTCCTTCCTCCTGCTCTCTCTCATGTAGTGAAGAAGTTCAGTGATGTTCCACATTGCAAGAAGTTCTTCCTGGAGGGGACAACTCCAAATCTCCCAGGTATTTTGTACGATGGGATAGTCAAGGACCAGAACCACTACAAGCCGATCTGCCAGTTGTACAAAACAATCTACAGGTTTGCAACTCTCTACGATACGACCAACAGGATCCCTGTGTTCTCAGCCTACACCTTCTCTGGTCCTCCTACAGACCCCAGACCAAAAGATCCCTGGATGATGGAGCCCCAGGTAGGACTAATGTTTTGTCATATAACATGTGTATTTGTTTACTGCTGTATATCACAGACAGTTATGTTACAGAATATACAACTACCACTATGGAGGGTATAGAGACTTGATTGTCTTGATTGTGGATAGTGAACCCCCCCCCCAAGAAAATAGAGTTTATTGTACAGAAAGGAGGGTTTATTGTACAGAAATGAGGGTTTATTGTACAGAAATTAGGGTTTATTGTACAGAAAGGAGGGTTTATTGTACAGAAATTAGGGTTTATTGTACAGAAAAGGGGGTTTATTGAACAGAAAGGAGGGTTTATTGTACAGAAAGGAGGGTTTATTGTACAGAAAATGGGGTTTATTGAACAGAAAGGAGGGTTTATTGTACAGAAAGGAGGGTTTATTGTACAGAAATTAGGGTTTAATGTACAGAAAGGAGGGTTTATTGTACAGAAAGGAGGGTTTATTGTACAGAAAGTAGGGTTTATTGTACAGAAAGGAGGGTTTATTGTACAGAAATTAGGGTTTATTGTACAGAAATTAGGGGTTTATTGTACAGAAAAGGGGGTTTATTGAACAGAAAGGAGGGTTTATTGTACAGAAAGGAGGGTTTATTGTACAGAAAAGGGGGTTTATTGAACAGAAAGGAGGGTTTATTGTACAGAAAGGAGGGTTTATTGTACAGAAATGAGGGTTTATTGAACAGAAAGGAGGGTTTATTGTACAGAAAGGATTGTTTATTGAACAGAAAGGAGGGTTTTTATTGTACAGAAAGCAGGGTTTATTGTACAGAAAGTAGGGTTTATTGTACAGAAAGGAGGGTTTATTGTACATAAAGGATTGTTTATTGAACAGAAAGGAGGGTTTATTGTACAGAAAGGAGGGTTTATTGTACAGAAAGGACGGTTTATTGTACAGAAATGAGGGTTTATTGTACAGAAAAGGGGTTTTATTGTACAGAAGGAGGGTTTATTGAACAGAAAGGTTGTGAATGAATGGATGTATGATTGTTTCCTGCAGCTCAACGATGTAAACAACAGCCCTGAAATGCAGAGAGAGGGAGGAGGCAAGTACCAAAACCAGGCTGGGAACTACGACTATAGTAAATTAATACGAAATAACCCAATAGATTATAAAAGCGTGAACAGAGGTCATCTCTTCCCAAATTCATATGCGAATGTCTTGGAAACTCAGGAGTCCACCTTTACCCTGACCAACATCGTTCCCCAGGTGGAGACCTTCAACGGGGGCAGCTGGAATGATATGGAGGAAAAGGTCAGAGAAAAGCTGATGACGGACTGTTTTAGTAACAACAGGAAGATAGAAGCCTATGTGGTGACTGGAGCGGTGCCCAGTAAGAGAAACACACTGAACGACCGAGTGAACATCCCAGATCTCATGTGGACAGCCTTCTGCTGTTTGAACAAGAAGAAAAAGTGGATGGCCGAAGCATACTGGGGGTTGAACAAGAAGGAAGACAAGGGGAAAACATTGAACCCAGAAACCTTGGGAGCACTCGAAAAGGAGTTGAACAAATATCACCAAGGTAAAGATGGTCCTGTCAAGGTGTTCCCAAAAAAGTGTCCAAGAGGTCCTTAACCTACCACTTCCTCCTAACCCAGTTGGAAGAATTCAACAAACTGTCAACTACACTCTGGTTACAGTTACGGTTAGATACCGGTTATAAGGGTTATAATGGCAATAGAGGTTATGAGGGTAATAAGGGTTATAGTGGTTATAAGGGTTATAATGGTTATAATGGTTATAGGGTTATAAGGGTTTATAAAGGTTATAAGGGTTATAATGGTTATAATGGTTATAAGGGTTTATAAAGGTCAGACAGGTTAAAATGGTTATATGGTTTGTAAGGGTTATAAAGGTTTATAAGCGTCATATGGGTTATAACGGTTACAAAGGTAATACGGGTAATCAGGGTTATAAAGATTACATGTCAACATCCTGTGTGTCAACATATGTACACTTTCAATTGTAATACTTTCTCTTCTATGTCTATATATATCTATAGTATATACTCTTCTCTCCCCTCTGTCCATCTCTTCTATGTCTATATATATCTATAGTCTATACTCTTCTCTCCCCTCTGTCCATCTCTTCTATGTCTATATATATATCTATAGTCTATACTCTTATCTCCCCTCTGTCCATCTCTTCTATGTCTATATATATCTATAGTCTATACTCTTCTCTTCCCTCTCTGTCCATCTCTTCTATGTCTATATATATCTATATTCTATACTCTTCTCTCCCCTCTGTCCATCTCTTCTATGTCTATATATATTTATAGTCTATACTCTTCTCTCCCCTCTGTCCATCTCTTCTATGTCTATATATATCTATAGTCTATACTCTTATCTCCCCTCTGTCCATCTCTTCTATGTCTATATATATCTATAGTCTATACTCTTCTCTCCCCTCTGTCCATCTCTTCTATGTCTATATATATCTATAGTCTATACTCTTCTCTCCCCTCTGTCCATCTATTCTATGTCTATATATATCTATATTCTATACTCTTATCTCCCCTCTGTCCATCTCTTCTATGTCTATATATATCTATAGTCTATACTCTTCTGTCCCCTCTGTCCATCTCTTCTATGTCTATATATATCTATAGTCTATACTCTTCTCTCCCCTCTGTCCATCTCTTCTATGTCTATATATATCTATAGTCTATACTCTTATCTCCCCTCTGTCCATATCTTCTATGTCTATATATATGAATATATGAATGTAATTCTATCACTGTTACCATAGAGATACTATTATATGTTCTGAATGTAATTCTATCACTGTTACCATAGAGATGCTATTATATGTTCTGAATGTAATTCTATCACTGTTACCATAGAGATACTATTATATGTTCTGAATGTAATTCTATCACTGTTACCATAGAGATACTATTATATGTTCTGAATGTAATTCTATCACTGTTACCATAGAGATACTATTATATGTTCTGAATGTAATTCTATCACTGTTACCATAGAGATGCTATTATATGTTCTGAATGTAATTCTATCACTGTTACCATAGAGATACTATTATATGTTCTGAATGTAATTCTATCACTGTTACCATAGAGATACTATTATATGTTCTGAATGTAATTCTATCACTGTTACCATAGAGATACTATTATATGTTCTGAATGTAATTCTATCACTGTTACCATAGAGATACTATTATATGTTCTGAATGTAATTATATCACTGTTACCATAGAGATACTATTATATGTTCTGAATGTAATTCTATCACTGTTACCATAGAGATACTATTATATGTTCTGAATGTAATTCTATCACTGTATGTATCCATCTTCTTCCCATCTGAAGGAATAAACATCTATAATGAATGAAGCCTGTGAGAGTCTGGTGTTTTGTTCTCATGCTGTTTAAATGTAACCAAGTGACTTCAAAATGTTCCAATTCAACATTAAACCATGTTATTTGAGCTAAAAATATAAATGATTGAAAGTATAATTTTAGTTGTCAGTTATTCATTCAAACTTTGCCATAACTATGTGTTCAACCAGCTATGGTCCAGCATACCAGCTAGCTACCATGTCTCAAAACATACCTGGAGCTGGTCAAGAAGCTACCATGTCTCTAAACATACCTGGAGCTGGTCAAGAAGCTACCATGTCTCTAAACATACCTGGAGCTGGTCAAGAAGCTACCATGTCTCTAAACATACCTGGAGCTGGTCAAGAAGCTACCATGTCTCTAAACATACCTGGAGCTGGTCAAGAAGCTACCATGTCTCTAAACATCCCTGGAGCTGGTCAAGAAGCTACCATGTCTCTAAACATACCTGGAGCTGGTCAAGAAGCTACCATGTCTCAAAACATACCTGGAGCTGGTCAAGAAGCTACCATGTCTCTAAACATACCTGGAGCTGGTCAAGAAGCTACCATGTCTCTAAACATACCTGGAGCTGGTCAAGAAGCTACCATGTCTCTAAACACACCTGGAGCTGGTCAAGAAGCTACCATGTCTCTAAACATACCTGGAGCTGGTCAAGAAGCTACCATGTCTCTAAACATACCTGGAGCTGGTCAAGAAGCTACCATGTCTCTAAACATACCTGGAGCTGGTCAAGAAGCTACCATGTCTCTAAACATACCTGGAGCTGGTCAAGAAGCTACCATGTCTCTAAACATACCTGGAGCTGGTCAAGAAGCTACCATGTCTCAAAACATACCTGGAGCTGGTCAAGAAGCTACCATGTCTCTAAACATACCTGGAGCTGGTCAAGAAGCTACCATGTCTCTAAACATACCTGGAGCTGGTCAAGAAGCTACCATGTCTCTAAACATACCTGGAGCTGGTCAAGAAGCTACCATGTCTCAAAACATACCTGGAGCTGGTCAAAATCCAGGCTGCATCACATCCTGCCGTGATTGGGAGTCCCATAGGGTGGCGCACAATTGGCCCAGCATCGTCCAGGTTTGGCCGGGGTAGGCCGTCATTGTAAATAAGAATTTGTTCTTTACCGACTTGCCTAGTTAAATAAAGGTTAAATAAAAATGTTTAAAAATAAAATAAAGATTTTCAAACATTGTTGTAGATTCATCTCACCAGCAGGTGGCAGCCTTGTTCCAGTTTTCAAACCTCCACTCCATGACCTCTGTGGACAGGACAGGTTTCATTTGATTGATTGATTGATTGATTGATTGATAAATATATTTCTAATTAGCCTCCATCATCTGTGTTTTAGATCTATTATCCATATCATTGATAATTAGCATATTTGTATTCAGTTATGCTAAACCAGCAGACTAAAAACAGACTCCAAGATGGCGTAGCAGTGTAGACGTGTTTCTTTAGTCCTCTCGTGTACGTTTGTATTTTTTCGTATTTCTTGTATATACTTTAACATTTTTTTTTTATCTCTTTTCGATTTTTAATTCGATTATACCTTCCGGTAACCTACCTCACCCAATGTGATACGGAATCGCTATTATTTTTTAACTTTGGAACACTTTCAAGAACCCCCAGTAGCTAACCAGCTAATCAGCTACAAGCTAATTTAGCCATTTTTTTGCCGCTGCTAGCAGCTTTTACCTTCTGCACAGACACCAGCCCTGTTATTAGCCTGGATATTACTCACCAATTTACCAGCATCGGACTGTCTCTCGACAACAACGCCGGATTCCTGCCGTAATCCCTGAGCCACTACTTCTGATCCTCACAGCTAGCTTGCAGCTAGCGCAGCTAGCGCCACTGCCACGAAGCTAGCACCAGTTGGCAAACACAATTCTACAATTCACAACCTCTCTTTCGCCATCGCCATCCGGCTTGGATTCTCTGTCGACACGACCACGTCTGGTCTGCAGACGAATACCCCATCCGCTGTGCCCTCAACCGGCCTCCGTCTGAGCAGACCCCCTCCGTCTGAGCAGACCACCCCCCGGGCTACTAACTTTAAACGCCGCGTGCTAGCTTAGTGGAGGCCTCCCTGCTCCATCTACGGCTGCCCCCTGGACACTATGATCACTTGGCTACATAGCTGATGCCTGCTTGACTGTCCATTAATTCACGGTACTCCATTCTGTTTATTTGTGTTTTATCTGTCGGCTCTGTGCTTTAACTCAGGATCTGTGTGTAGTTAATCCGACCCTCTCTGCCTAGTCGTCGCCATTTTTACCTGCTGTTGCTGTGTTAGCTGACTAGCTGCTGTTATCTCACCTGTTGTTTTAGCTAGCTCTCCCAATCAAGACCTGCAATCACTTTATGCCTTATTGTATGTCTCTCTCAAATATCAATATGCCTTGCATACTGTTGTTCAGGCTAGTTATCATTGTTTTGGTTTGCAATGGACCCCGTAGTTCCACTCTCCGTACCTCTGATACCTCCTTTGTCCCACCCCCCACACATGCGGTGACCTCACCCATTGAGACCAGCATGTCCAGAGATACAACCTCTCTTATCATCACCCAGTGCCTGGGCTTGCCTCCGCTGTACCCGTGCCCCACCATACCCTGGTCTGCACATTATGCCCAGAATCTATTCTACCACGCCCATAAATCTGCTCCTTTTATTCCTTGTCCCCAACGCTCTAGGCGACCAGTTTTGATAGCCTTTAGCCGCACCCTCATCCTACTACTCCTCTGTTCCTCGGGTGATGTGGAGGTAAACCCATGCCCTGCATGTCCCCAGTCACCCTCATTTGTTGACTTCTGTGATCGAAAAAGCCTTGGCCTCATGCATGTCAACATCAGAAGCCTCCTCCCTAAGTTTGCCTTACTCACCGCTTTAGCACACTCTGCCAACCCTGATGTCCTTGCCGTGTCCGAATCCTGGCTTAGGAAGGCCACCAAAAATTCTGAGATTTCCATACCCAACTATAACACTTTCCGTCAAGATAGAACTGCCAAAGGGGGAGGAGTTGCAATCTACTGCAGAGATAGCCTGCAAAGTTCTGTCATACTTTCCAGGTCTATGCCCAAACAGTTCGAACTTCTAATTTAAAAAATTAATCTCTCCAGAAATAAGTCTCTCACTGTTGCCGCCTGCTACCGACCCCCCTCAGCTCCCAGCTGTGCCCTGGACACCATCTGTGAATTGATCGCTCCCCATCTAGCTTCAGAGTTTGTTCTGTTAGGTGACCTAAACTGGGATATGCTTAACACCCCGGCAGTCCTACAATCTAAGCTTGATGCCCTCAATCTCACACAAATCATCAAGGAACCCACCAGGTACAACCCTAAATCCGTAAACATGGGCACCCTAATAGACATTATCCTGACCAACTTGCCCTCCAAATACACCTCTGCTGTCTTCAATCAAGATCTCAGCGATCACTGCCTCATTGCCTGTATCCGCCACGGGTCCGCGGTCAAACGACCACCCCTCATCACTGTCAAACGCTCCCTAAAACACTTCTGCGAGCAGGCCTTTCTAATCGACCTGGCCCGGGTACCCTGGAAGGATATTGACCTCATCCCGTCAGTTGAGGATGCCTGGTCATTCTTTAAAAGTTACTTCCTCACCATATTAGACAAGCATGCTCCGTTCAAAAAATGCAGAACCAAGAACAGATATAGCCCTTGGTTCACTCCAGACCTGACTGCCCTCGACCAGCACAAAAACATCCTGTGGCGAACTGCAATAGCATCGAAGAGCCCCCGCGATATGCAACTGTTCAGGGAAGTCAGGAACCAATACACGCAGTCAGTCAGGAAAGCAAAGGCCAGCTTTTTCAAGCAGAAATTTGCATCCTGTAGCTCTAACTCCAAAAAGTTCTGGGATACTGTAAAGTCCATGGAAAACAAGAGCACCTCCTCCCAGCTGCCCACTGCACTGAGGCTAGGTAACACGGTCACCACTGATAGGTCCGTGATAATCGAAAACTTCAACAAACATTTCTCAACGGCTGGCCATGCCTTCCTCCTGGCGACTCCAACCTTGGCCAACAGCCCCGCCCCCCCCGCTGCTACTCGCCCAAGCCTCCCCAGCTTCTCCTTTACCCATATCCAGATAGCAGATGTTCTGAAAGAGCTGGAAAACCTGGACCCATACAAATCAGCTGGACTTGACAATCTGGACCCCCTATTTCTGAAACTGTCCGCCGCCATTGTCGCACCCCCTATTACCAGCCTGTTCAACCTCTCCTTCATATCATCTGAGATCCCCAAGGATTGGAAAGCTGCCGCGGTCATCCCCCTCTTCAAAGGGGGAGACACCCTGGACCCAAACTGTTACAGACCTATATCCATCCTGCCCTGCCTATCTAAGGTCTTCGAAAGCCAAGTCAACAAACAGATCACTGACCATCTCGAATCCCACCGTACCTTCTCCGCTGTGCAATCCGGTTTCCGAGCCGGTCACGGGTGCACCTCAGCCACGCTCAAGGTACTAAACGATGTCATAACCGCCATCGATAAAAGACATTACTGTGCAGCCGTCTTCATCGACCTGGCCAAGGCTTTCGACTCTGTCAATCACCATATTCTTATCGGCAGACTCAGTAGCCTCGGTTTTTCTAATGACTGCCTTGCCTGGTTCACCAACTACTTTGCAGACAGAGTTCAGTGTGTCAAATCGGAGGGCATGTTGTCCGGTCCTCTGGCAGTCTCTATGGGGGTACCACAGGGTTCAATTCTCGGGCCGACTCTTTTCTCTGTATACATCAATGATGTTGCTCTTGCTGCGGGCGATTCCCTGATCCACCTCTACGCAGACGACACCATTCTGTATACTTCCGGCCCTTCCCTGGACACTGTGCTATCTAACCTCCAAACGAGCTTCAATGCCATACAACACTCCTTCCGTGGCCTCCAACTGCTCTTAAACGCTAGTAAAACCAAATGCATGCTTTTCAACCGTTCGCTGCCTGCACCCGCACGCCCGACTAGCATCACCACCCTGGACGGTTCCGACCTAGAATATGTGGACATCTATAAGTACCTAGGTGTCTGGCTAGACTGCAAACTCTCCTTCCAGACTCATATCAAACATCTCCAATCCAAAATCAAATCTAGAGTCGGCTTTCTATTCCGCAACAAAGCCTCCTTCACTCACGCCGCCAAACTTACCCTAGTAAAACTGACTATCCTACCGATCCTCGACTTCGGCGATGTCATCTACAAAATAGCTTCCAATACTCTACTCAGCAAACTGGATGCAGTTTATCACAGTGCCATCCGTTTTGTTACTAAAGCACCTTATACGACCCACCACTGCGACCTGTATGCCCTAGTCGGCTGGCCCTCGCTACATGTTCGTCGTCAGACCCACTGGCTCCAGGTCATCTACAAGGCTATGCTAGGTAAAGTGCCGCCTTATCTCAGTTCACTGGTCACGATGGCTACACCCACCCGTAGCACGCGCTCCAGCAGGTGTATCTCACTGATCATCCCTAAAGCCAAAACCTCATTTGGACGCCTTTCCTTCCAGTTCTCTGCTGCCTGCGACTGGAACGAATTGCAAAAATCTCTGAAGTTGGAGACTTTTATCTCCCTCAACAACTTTAAAAATCTGCTATCCGAGCAGCTAACCGATCGCTGCAGCTGTACATAGTCCATCTGTAAACTACCCACCCAATTTACCTACCTCACCCCCCATACTGCTTTTATTTATTTACTTTTCTGCTCTTTTGCACACCAGTATCTCTTCTTGCACATGATCATCTGATGATTTATCACTCCAGTGTTAATCTGCTAAATTGTAATTATTCGATTTATTGCCTACCTCATGCCTTTTGCACACATTGTATATAGATTCTCTTTTTTTTCTACCATGTTATTGACTTGTTTATTGTTTACTCCATGTGTAACTCTGTGTTGTTGTCTGTTCACACTGCTATGCTTTATCTTGGCCAGGTCGCAGTTGCAAATGAGAACTTGTTCTCAACTAGCCTACCTGGTTAAATAAAGGTGAAAAAAAAAAAAAATAAAAAAAAAAATAAACATTGTGAGAATTTTCATCCCACTTTCAGCCACACTTGAACCAGGAAATTTTACCCTTTTGTTCAAGTCCACAAACAATAAATACTATTATTTCTCATCAAAATGTCACTGGTTGAGCTGCTGTAAAAAATAAATACAAAATGTTCCCCTGCATTCAGTGGAAGGCAACTGAAGGGGCGGCAGGTAGCCTAGTGGTTAGAGTGCTGGACTAGAAACCAAAAGGTTGCAAGATTGCCTGACGCTGAGTATAGAGAGACAGACTGACCTGACGCTGAGGTAAGAGAGACAGACTGACCTGACGCTGAGGTAAGAGAGACAGACTGACCTGACGCTGAGGTAAGAGAGACAGACTGACCTGACGCTGAGGACAGAGAGACAGACTGACCTGACCCTGAGGTAAGAGAGACAGACTGACCTGACGCTGAGGTAAGAGAGACAGACTGACCTGACGCTGAGGTAAGAGAGACAGACTGACCTGACCCTGAGGTAAGAGAGACAGACTGACCTGACGCTGAGGTAAGAGAGACAGACTGACCTGACACTGAGGTAAGAGAGACAGACTGACCTGACGCTGAGGTAAGAGAGACAGACTGACCTGACGCTGAGGTAAGAGAGACAGACTGACCTGACGCTGAGGTAAGAGAGACAGACTGACCTGACGCTGAAGTAAGAGAGACAGACTGAACTGACGCTGAGGTAAGAGAGACAGACTGACCTGACGCTGAGGTAAGAGAGACAGACTGACCTGACGCTGAGGCAAGAGAGACAGACTGACCTGATGCTGAGGTAAGAGAGACAGACTGACCTGACGCTGAGTATAGAGAGACAGACTGACCTGACGCTGAGGTAAGACAGACAGACTGACCTGACGCTGAGTATAGAGAGACAGACTGACCTGACGCTGAGGTAAGACAGACAGACTGACCTGACGCTGAGGTAAGAGAGACAGACTGACCTGACGCTGAGGTAAGAGAGACAGACTGACCTGACGCTGAGGTAAGAGAGACAGACTGACCTGACGCTGAGGTAAGAGAGACAGACTGCCCTGACGCTGAGGTAAGAGAGACAGACTGACCTGACGCTGAGGTTAGAGAGACAGACTGACCTGACGCTGAGGCAAGAGAGACAGACTGACCTGACGCTGAGGTAAGAGAGACAGACTGACCTGACGCTGAGGTTAGAGAGACAGACTGACCTGACGCTGAGGTAAGAGAGACAGGCTGACCTGACGCTGAGGTAAGAGAGACAGACTGACCTGACGGAGTATAGAGAGACAGACTGACCTGACGCTGAGGTAAGAGAGACAGACTGACCTGACGCTGAGGTAAGAGAGACAGACTGACCTGACGCTGAGGCAAGAGAGACAGACTGACCTGACGCTGAGGTAAGAGAGACAGACTGACCTGACGCTGAGGTCAGAGAGACAGACTGACCTGACGCTGAGGTAAGAGAGACAGACTGACCTGACGCTGAGGTAAGAGAGACAGACTGACCTGACGCTGAGGTAAGAGAGACAGACTGACCTGACGCTGAGGTTAGAGAGACAGACTGACCTGACGCTGAGGTAAGAGAGACAGACTGACCTGACGCTGAGGTAAGAGAGACAGGCTGACCTGACGCTGAGGTAAGAGAGACAGACTGACCTGACGGAGTATAGAGAGACAGACTGACCTGACGCTGAGGTCAGAGAGACAGACTGACCTGACGCTGAGGTAAGAGAGACAGACTGACCTGACGCTGAGGTAAGACATACAGACTGACCTGACGCTGAGGACAGAGAGACAGACTGACCATACCAACTACCACATCATACCGTTCAGCATAACAGCTACCATGTCTAAAAATATACCTGTCCCTCTCATCTCTTCTTCCCTCCTCTCATCTCTCTCTCTCTCATCTCTCTCCCCCCTCCCTCGTCTCTCCCTCATCTCTCTCCCTCCTCTCTCATCTCTCCCTCCTCTCTCATCTCTCTCTCATCTCTCCCTCCTCTCTCATCTCTCCCTCCTCTCTCCCTGTGTTAAAGTAGTGTTCAACACTCATCTCACCAGCAGGTGGCAGCCTTGTTTCAGTTTTCAAACTTCCACTCCGTGAGCTCTGTGAACAGGACAGGTTTTGATTGATTGATTGATATATCTAAATATATATAAAAATAAAATACATATTTTGTTTTTGGATGAAGTTACCTCTGCCTAGATTCCTAGATTGATACCAGGCAGGATGGACGCCAAATCCTGACTCTGCCATCAGCATGACGCAACATGAACCAGGATTTGTCGGACCAGGCAATGTTTTTCCACTCCTCAAATGTCCAGTGTTGGTGATCGTGTCCCACTGGAGCAGCTTCTTCTTGTTTTAAGCTGATAGGAACCCGGTTTGGTCGTCTGCTACAAACCCATCTGTGATGAAGACCGACGAGTTGTGCGTTCCAAGATGTCGTTCTACACACCACTGTTGTACTGCAGGGTTATTTGCCTGTTTGTGGCACGCCTGTTAGCTTGCAGGATTCTTGGCATTCTCCTTGGACCTCTCTCATCAAGCTGTTCTCCAGCACAGGACTGCCGCTGATCTGATGTTTTCTGTTTGTAGCACCGTTCTCGGTAAACCCTAGACACTGGCGTGCATGAAAAGCCGTCCGTTTCTGAGATACTGGAACCGGTGCACCTGCCACCGACAATCACACCACGCTCTACGTCACTTAGGCAACTCGTTTTGATCCTTCTAATGTTCAACTGAACAGTAACTGAATGCCTCGATGCCTGTCTGCCTGCTTTATATGGCAAGCCACGGACACGTGACTCACTGTCTGTAGGAGCAACCCGGGTCAACATCTTCTGGTCTATCTCTGCTTGACACAGAGGTCAGCTCACTCCTTCATACTGTTAACACTTCAAGGGTAGTTTGTGACACGGTATACTACGAGTCAGTGAAGGCCAATGAAAACCAGTAACACATCTATTTTGTTTCCACTCATTAATGAAAACCAGCATCTCTTTTGGTTCCACTAGTTAATGAAACCAGCATCTCTTTTGGTTCCACTAGTTAATAAAACCAGCATCTCTTTTGGTTCCACCAGTTAATGAAAACCAGCATCTCTTTTGGTTCCACTAGTTAATAAAACCAGCATCTCTTTTGGTTCCACTAGTTAATAAAACCAGCATCTCTTTTGGTTCCACTAGTTAATAAAACCAGCATCTCTTTTGGTTCCACTAGTTAATAAAACCAGCATCTCTTTTGGTTCCACTAGTTAATGAAAACCAGCATCTCTTTTGGTTCCACTAGTTAATAAAACCAGCATCTCTTTTGGTTCCACTAGTTAATAAAACCAGCATCTCTTTTGGTTCCACTAGTTAATGAAAACCAGCATCTCTTTTGGTTCCACTAGTTAATGAAAACCAGCATCTCTTTTGGTTCCACTAGTTAATGAAAACCAGCATCTCTTTTGGTTCCACTAGTTAATAAAACCAGCATCACTTTTGGTTCCACTAGTTAATGAAAACCAGCATCTCTGTAACGTTCTGACCAGAGTTCTTATGTGTTTTGCTTGTTTAGTGTTGGTCAGGACGTGAGCTGGGTAGGAATTCTATGTTGCGTGTCTAGTTTGTCCGTTTCTATGTCCAGCCTAATATGGTTCTCAATCAGAGACAGCTGTCAATCGTTGTCCCTGATTGAGAATCATATATAGGTGGCTTGTTTTGGGTTGGGGATTTGTGGGTGGTTGTTACCTGTCTCTGTGTTTGTGTTCTGCACCAGATAGGTCTGTATCGGTTTGCCACTTGTGTTATTTTGTTTTGTATCGTGTTTATTTGTTTAATTAAACATGTTGAGCACTGGCTACGCTGCGTGTTGGTCCGATCCCTGTTTCACCCCCTCTTCTAGTGAAGAGAGGGAAGGCCGCCGTTACAATCTCTTTTGGTTCCACTAGTTAATGAAAACAAGCATCTCTTATGGTTCCACTAGTTAATAAAACCAGCATCTCTTTTGGTTCCACTAGTTAATGAAAACCAGCATCTCTTTTGGTTCCACTAGTTAATGAAAACCAGCATCTCTTTTGGTTCCACTAGTTAATGAAAACCAGCATCTCTTTTGGTTCCACTAGTTAATGAAAACCAGCATCTCTTTTGGTTCCACTAGTTTAATAATTAAACTGAATATCCATTCTATAATTAAACCCGGAAGTTGTATTGATATATTGAGGACATGTTTTGCATAAGAGGAGGAACCAGAAAAGATCTGTCAGACTTCATGGCATTTCACAATGACATTGACCCCAATCTTAAATTCACTATTGAATGTGACACTAGACGTGTTCATTACCTCGATATGTGGATTGATAAATCACATGAACCCTGTTTACAACTCTGTATAGAAAACAAATGGACAGTTATACTCTATTACAGGGAGGCAGATTCCACCCTGAGACAATACTCTATTACAGGGAGACAGATTCCACCCTGAGACAATTCTCTATTACAGGGAGACAGATTCCACCCTGAGACAATACTATATTACAGGGAGACAGATTCCACCCTGAGACAATACTATATTACAGGGAGACAGATTCCACCCTGAGACAATACTATATTACAGGGAGACAGATTCCACCCTGAGACAATACGATATTACAGGGAGACAGATTCCACCCTGAGACAATACTCTATTACAGGGAGACAGATTCCACCCTGAAACAATACTCTATTACAGGGAGACAGATTCCACCCTGAAACAATACTATATTACAGGGAGACAGATTCCACCCTGAAACAATACTATATTACAGGGAGACAGATTCCACCCTGAGACAATACTATATTACAGGGAGACAGATTCCACCCTGAGACAATACTCTATTACAGGGAGACAGATTCCACCCTGAGACAATACTCTATTACAGGGAGACATATTCCACCCTGAGACAATACTATATTACAGGGAGACAGAT
Organism: Salvelinus fontinalis; assembly: GCF_029448725.1. Taxonomy (NCBI): domain Eukaryota; kingdom Metazoa; phylum Chordata; class Actinopteri; order Salmoniformes; family Salmonidae; genus Salvelinus; species Salvelinus fontinalis. The sequence goes on from NW_026600533.1 coordinate 198,385, forward strand.
TCCACCCTGAGACAATACTATATTACAGGGAGACAGATTCCACCCTGAGACAATACTATATTACAGGGAGACAGATTCCACCCTGAGACAATACTATATTACAGGGAGACAGATTCCACCCTGAAACAATACTATATTACAGGGAGACAGATTCCACCCTGAGACAATACTATATTACAGGGAGACAGATTCCACCCTGAGACAATACTCTATTACAGGGAGACAGATTCCACCCTGAGACAATACTCTATTACAGGGAGACAGATTCCACCCTGAGACAATACTATATTACAGGGAGACAGATTCCACCCTGAGACAATACTCTATTACAGGGAGACAGATTCAACCCTGAGACAATACTCTATTACAGGGAGACAGATTCCCCCCTGAGACAATACTATATTACAGGGAGACAGATTCCACCCTGAGACAATACTCTATTACAGGGAGACATATTCCACCCTGAGACAATACTATATTACAGGGAGACAGATTCCACCCTGAGACAATACTATATTACAGGGAGACAGATTCCACCCTGAGACAATACTATATTACAGGGAGACAGATTCCACCCTGAGACAATACTATATTACAGGGAGACAGATTCCACCCTGAGACATTAAAAAGAGAACTTCCAAGAAGAGATGTGCAATATGTTTCTAAGAGGCTCCTCTCCACAATATGTTTCTAAGAGGCTCCTCTCCACAATGTGTTTCTAAGAGGCTCCTCTCCACAATGTGTTTCTAAGAGGCTCCTCTCCACAATGTGTTTCTAAGAGGCTCCTCTCCACAATGTGTTTCTAAGAGGCTCCTCTCCACAATGTGTTTCTAAGAGGCTCCTCTCCACAATGTGTTTCTAAGAGGCTCCTCTCCACAATGTGTTTCTAAGAGGCTCCTCTCCACAATATGTTTCTAAGAGGCTCCTCTCCACAATGTGTTTCTAAGAGGCTCCTCTCCACAATGTGTTTCTAAGAGGCTCCTCTCCACAATGTGTTTCTAAGAGGCTCCTCTCCACAATGTGTTTCTAAGAGGCTCCTCTCCACAATGTGTTTCTAAGAGGCTCCTCTCCACAATGTGTGGATGAAGCTCTTAATGTGGCATTAGGGGAAACACCAGATGAACTGCTACAACAAAGAGCCACTAGAGGTAAAGAACTCTGTAATGTTCACCACCACATAGTAGCCAGATTGTTTTGGGGGGGAGGACTAGAAAAATGTGGATAGGCATTTCTTCTACTTATTTATTACATATATTTTGCGATGTGCACCGTATATTATTTCGTAATACAATCGTTTTATACTAGTGCATAGTACTAGGAGCAACCTCGTTACATATACAAATAATGACTTATCCCAGCATATTAAAATAAGATAGTAACTTTAGACCAGTTGCCAACAACATAAAGCTCATCTTCAGGCGCACTTTAATCTCGATGGGCAAACAAGCCTATGTTTGATGTTAGCATTTATACCACGGCGGACAGTAGTACTATAAAAAGGTACCTTACCTTTAGTAGACGTATCAATAAGGCGTGACCTACATCACAAGGCGCAGACGGCGAGGCTTTGAGTTGAATATGGTGATGATTTCATACTTCATCCAATGTGTCTGTCAGTTCACGCTCTAAAGACAGAGAACTGAAGTGGTTCAGCCGGGCGCTTGTCATTGATGTGCGAAGACGATGTTTTATCCTACTTGTTGTTGAGAAAAGTCTCTCCACACCGCATGATGTCATTGGAAGTGTGACAATGATCCTTAACAGAGAGTTTATATTAGGGGAAATATAATCAGGGCAGCTGTCAAGTGTACTCATTATGGAGGAAAAGTCACTCTTTCCCATGTTCATTTTGCGACTCAACTGCTGAATAAAAACAGTGAATTCAGCATCCTCAATTGATATTAACGGTCCCATGTGGTCTTCAGCTGCTCTTGAAGGCCGCAGGTTTGGGATTCTTTGGAAAAGGAGGCTGCCGCTTGCATGATCCCATATGTGTCTTGTTGAAACCTGGAGTTTAACTCAGTAATCTGTCTGTCTAGAATATTGTTCCAAAGTTGCCTCAGGTCACTGTCATTCTTAATGCTGGATGTTTCCCCTAATGAAGTTGTGACTACACCGTCTGCCAATTTTACAGGCAGTTTTCGCTGCCGTGATGCGCTCACATCCCAATGACTAATATCATGCTTAATCATCATCTCTTCAGTTAGCTTGAGACATTTATCAAAGTCTCCCCCTGAGTTATCTGGGTGGGGGAGGCCTGTCTGGCTCAACGTGGCATTGGCGGTTGTGATGGTGATTGCGGTTGTTTCTATCCTGGCGCCACCTGTTAATGTCTCATTCTAGTGGAAACTATCCTGGCCCCACCTGTTAATGTCTCATTCTAGTGGAAACTATCCTGGCCCCACCTGTTAATGTCTCATTCTAGTGGAAACTATCCTGGCCCCACCTGTTAATGTCTCATTCTAGTGGAAACTATCCTGGCCCCACCTGTTAATGTCTCATTCTCGTGGAAACTATCCTGGCGTCACCTGTTAATGTCTCATTCTAGTGGAAACTATCCTGGCCCCATCTGTTAATGTCTCATTCTAGTGGAAACTATCCTGGCGCCACCTGTTAATGTCTCATTCTAGTGGAAACTATCCTGGCCCCACCTGTTAATGTCTCATTCTAGTGGAAACTATCCTGGCCCCACCTGTTAATGTCTCATTCTAGTGGAAACTATCCTGGCGTCACCTGTTAATGTCTCATTCTAGTGGAAACTATCGGTAGATTGATCCATATTATTTTCTGGCACACACTCTTTTTCCTCCAGACGTCTTTTTTTGGAAAAACCTAGGGATCGACATTCGGTTTGCCATTGCTAGAACTACTAAATCACCTTAGCTTGTGAGTCACTTCCAGTAAACTAGCGCGGTAGAGCTTGCTAGTTTCTGCACTACAAAGTTTATCCACGTGACGTTGTTCAGGTAAACCACCGTATGATTTAAACATTTTTTTTAACCAATAGTCGGAAGCCAACGTGATTGTCGCGGACTATTTCCTTGTTACATTATATTAAAATGACCCATAGAAAATAAATCTCACACTTTATTTTACACATGTAATAAAATAAATACAAATAATACTGTATATTTAATAATAATAATAATAACGTTTTGGGGCCTGAGATCAAACCTACCCGTGGCCGCTGCCACCACATAGACTTTGAACTCGCACAAAGAGGGAGATGCTGTCAAAAACCATTGTCATGTTTATCGGACCCTGCTTTGCCAGCTGAATTTAAGAACCCACCCGTATTGTATATAGGAGACGTCGCTTAAATTGAAGAACCCACCCCGTATTGTATAAAGGAGAGGTCGCAATTTACGCGACAAATTGGTCCATGCCAAACTTCCAGCCACAAAAGAAAACGAGCCAGGCTCTTTTACGCCCTCTTCTGATTGGTAGCTATACATGCAGATGCTGAGCCCAGTGCAACAATATGATGAAGTGTGAACGTTTCTGCCGCCCACATACAGGAGAACGGATCCAAATAAATGGCATTATTATGTGCTCCACCACCCATGTTATCTACATGATTAAATGTCCATGTGGGTTGTGTTATGTAGGTAAACACCACCCATGTTATCTACATGATTAAATGTCCATGTGGGTTGTGTTATGTAGGTAAACACCACCCATGTTATCTACATGATTAAATGTCCATGTGGGTTGTGTTATGTAGGTAAACACCACCCATGTTATCTACATGATTAAATGTCCATGTGGGTTGTGTTATGTAGGTAAACACCACCCATGTTATCTACATGATTAAATGTCCATGTGGGTTGTGTTATGTAGGTAAACACCACCCATGTTATCTACATGATTAAATGTCCATGTGGGCTGTGTTATGTAGGTAAACACCACCCATGTTATCTACATGATTAAATGTCCATGTGGGTTGTGTTATGTAGGTAAACACCACCCATGTTATCTACATGATTAAATGTCCATGTGGGTTGTGTTATGTAGGTAAACACCACCCATGTTATCTACATGATTAAATGTCCATGTGGGTTGTGTTATGTAGGTAAACACCACCCATGTTATCTACATGATTAAATGTCCATGTGGGCTGTGTTATGTAGGTAAACACCACCCATGTTATCTACATGATTAAATGTCCATGTGGGTTGTGTTATGGAGGTAAACACCACCCATGTTATCTACATGATTAAATGTCCATGTGGGCTGTGTTATGTAGGTAAACACCACCCATGTTATCTACATGACTAAATGTCCATGTGGGTTGTGTTATGTAGGTAAAACCTCTCGTTATCTCAGAGAATTAGTGAACATAAAAGTTGAATCAGGAGTAAAGACAGGGATTATCCAGTCGCAGTACATTGTAATGACCTACAACATGACAGTAATACCTTTAGGTTGTGTGACAGAGAGAAAGTCAAGATATCAGACAGGGGAGGTGATATAACACTGAGCTAATGAGAATGTTTGGGGATTTTCACCCTCCAGACATGATTCCCTAAAGGTCTTAATGATGAAATGTCCATGCATGTTATGTTGTAAATGTCAACATGAATTAATGCCTCCACTTCAGACTACTCTGACGTTTCTTCTTGAACGGAACCCAATGATTTATGAAAACTTACTTGATGTCCTCATTGTGGGTTAACAGACGTGTTCAGGGCCAGCCCTCCCATTAGACCGTCGCCTATGGCAGCACCTGAATTTGAGACGATATTTTGACAATTGTCTGCCGCCCTCCGTCGCCCCTGTTCGGTCACTACACCGCCCTCCGTCGCCCCTGTTCGGTCACTACACCGCCCGCGGCGCACCTGTTCGGTCACTACACCGCCCGCGGTGCCCCTGTTCGGTCACTACACCGCCCGCGGCGCCCCTGTTCGGTCACTACACCACCCTCCCGTCGCCCCTGTTAGGTCACTACACCGCCCTCCGTCGCCCCTGTTCGGTCACTACACCGCCCGCGGTGCCCCTGTTCGGTCACTACACAGCCCGCGGTGCCCCAGCCACCAGCTCATAGTGCTGCTACAGTTCCCTCCCCCACCCCATTCCCCCTTCTCCCGAAGTTCACTCACACTATCCTTGGTAGGAATGGTGAGGTGTGTCTTTATATGGGATTATCCAAATGAGAAACATTAATAAATTAATCTGCCAAATAAATGATTGTATTTTTGCTTAAGTGTGTGTGTGAGGAAGACGATTAGTGATTAAGGCAGTAGCCTAACCTAACCTGTTAACGTTAGCTATCTACTACTAGTGGATATAATTTTAGATAAAAGTAATCTATAGACATTTCAAATAATTTGCTACCATGTCTGATAGACAAAAAATATCACAAAGCTATTTTTTTTTTTTAAACAATGACAAAAGAGGCACAATCTCTAAACCAAAGAAATTCGCTGGTGAAATGTATCAGTGTGCAGCAATGTCCATCAGTCAGTTTGGAGAATTACAAGCCTACGAGGACAGGCCATTCAGTCGCCGAGAACGACGAGCCCCCGTTAGCTGATTCTAGCAGCGAAGAGGACAAACCGGAGGAGTCCGAGCCATGCACTTCCACCGATGATGACAGCTCTCTGTCTGGACAAGAACAGGTGGTCGCACCAGGCCTAGTTACACCTACAAACAATGCCGGGGAAGACCCTACTATCTTGGACACAGACTCAGATTCGTCGCTCCCCGTCCCCTTTGACAGTGGTGGTGCTGCTGCTAAATCCAACTCACAGACAAAAACATAGAAGATCCCGGTGAATGGCCAGAATATATGAATGGATCTTTACGGGATATGTTAGTGCAGGCTGTGCCACATCAGGATAAGGAGGGGAATTTACCAAGAGATGAGGGGCAACGAACGTTTTCGGTGGCTAACTACAATAGGAGGATGGCGAACGGGGAGAGAGTGGAGAGACCAAGGCTTGTCTATTCCAAGCAAAACGATGCAGACTTCTGTTTTTGCTGCAAACTTTTTTCACACAAGTCCAAATCTGCGCTGGTAAGGGATGGAACCAGGGACTGGAAGAATCAGTGTCACCTCCTCAGCATCTCATGAGAAGTCACATGACCACCCAGATAGTTTCCAGAGTTGGAGGGAGCTGGAGATCAGGCTGGAGTCCAAGCAAACTCACATGATTTGATTTCAGGACCCTGGACAGCTACCGAGAGAAAACATCGCTGACTGCAATGCAGCACCACAGCAGAGGAAAGAGGCCACTCTACACAATAAATACATGATGATGTTGGACAATCACATTCAATATGGAAATAAACCAAATTCGTTAAGGCTGGGTCATTGACAGAAAGCGTATTTTACACTGCTCCAGCGAAACGAGACCGCCATGCATTCATAACGAGGCTCGTCATGCATTTATAACGAGGCCCACCCATTTATAACGAGGCCCACCCATTTATAACGAGGCCCACCCATTTATAAAGAGGCCCACCATGCATTTATAATGAGGCCCACCCATTTATAACGAGGCCCACCCATTTATAACGAGGCCCACCCATTTATAACCAGGCCCACCCATTTATAATGAGGCTCACCCATTTATAACCAGGCCCACCCATTTATAACGAGGCCCACCCATTTATAACGAGGCCCACCATGCATTTATAACGAGGCCCACCATGCATTTATAAAGAGGCCCACCCATTTATAACGAGGCCCACCATGCATTTATAACGAGGCCCACCATGCATTTATAAAGAGGCCCACCCATTTATAACGAGGCCCACCATGCATTTATAACGAGGCCCACCCATTTATAACGAGGCCCACCCATTTATAATGAGGCCCACCCATTTATAACGAGGCCCACCCATTTATAACGAGGCCCACCCATTTATAACCAGGCCCACCCATTTATAATGAGGCTCACCCATTTATAACCAGGCCCACCCATTTATAACGAGGCCCACCCATTTATAACGAGGCCCACCATGCATTTATAACGAGGCCCACCATGCATTTATAAAGAGGCCCACCCATTTATAACGAGGCCCACCATGCATTTATAACGAGGCCCACCATGCATTTATAAAGAGGCCCACCCATTTATAACGAGGCCCACCATGCATTTATAACGAGGCCCACCCATTTATAACGAGGCCCACCCATTTATAACGAGGCCCACCCATTTATAACGAGGCCCACCCATTTATAACGAGGGCCACCCATTTATAACGAGGGCCACCCATTTATAACGAGGCCCACCCATTTATAACGAGGCCCACCCATTTATAACGAGGCCCACCCATTTATAACGAGGCCCACCCATTTATAACGAAGGCCCACCCATTTATAACGAGGCCCACCCATTTATAACGAGGCCCACCCATTTATAACGAGGCCCACCCATTTATAACGAGGCCCACCCATTTATAACGAGGCCCACCCATTTATAACGAGGCCCACCATGCATTTATAACGAGGCCCACCCATTTATAACGAGGCCCACCCATTTATAACCAGGCCCACCCATTTATAACGAGGCCCACCCATTTATAACGAGGCCCACCCATTTATAACAAGGCCCACCCATTTATAACGAGGCCCACCATGCATTTATAACGAGGCCCACCCATTTATAACGAGGCCCACCATGCATTTATAATGAGGCCCACCCATTTATAACCAGGCCCACCCATTTATAACGAGGCCCACCCATTTATAACGAGGCCCACCCATTTATAACGAGGCCCACCCATTTATAACGAGGCCCACCCATTTATAACGAGGCCCACCCATTTATAACGAGGCCCACCATGCCTTTATAACGAGGCCCACCCATTTATAACGAGGCCCACCCATTTATAACCAGGCCCACCCATTTATAACGAGGCCCACCCATTTATAACGAGGCCCACCCATTTATAACGAGGCCCACCCATTTATAACGAGGCCCACCATGCATTTATAATGAGGCCCACCCATTTATAACCAGGCCCACCCATTTATAACGAGGCCCACCCATTTATAACGAGGCCCACCCATTTATAACGAGGCCCACCCATTTATAACGAGGCCCACCCATTTATAACGAGGCCCAACATGCATTTGTGAAAGCGCTTGTTTCCAAAGCTCAAATGATCTTACTGTGTTTTACAGTTCTACAGGAATATTAAAATATATGTTAAATATGTTATATAAAAGTGTTATTTTTATTGTAATTGTAACAATTATGGGGTCGTACCATGTGTGATAACAGGTGGGATATTATTAATCAGAAACTCGTTTTCCTACTGTAGGTAGTAGGTTACATAGTGACAGCAACATTGTAACTCTCCGATGCAGCGGTTAAAGTGAAACTCCCTTCTGTCTGGTAAGGAACCTCCTATATGTACACGCGTCCACCCAACATGTTAACGGTCAGAAACACACAATTACACAGATCATTGGAGATTATTTCTTCATCCTCCAATAAATAAGTGGTAAGACTCCCTGTTTGGTGTGTTTGGTTCTGATTAAATACCTCCGTGTCTGGGAAGGGCTTGGTGTGTTTGGTTCTGATTAAATACCTCCGTGTCTGGGAAGGGCTTGGTGTGTTTGGTTCTGATTAAATACCTCCGTGTCTGGGAAGGGCTTGGTGTGTTTGGTTCTGATTAAATACCTCCGTGTCTGGGAAGGGCTTGGTGTGTTTGGTTCTGATTAAATACCTCCGTGTCTGGGAAGGGCTTGGTGTGTTTGGTTCTGATTAAATACCTCCGTGTCTGGGAAGGGCTTGGTGTGTTTGGTTCTGATTAAATACCTCCGTGTCTGGGAAGGGCTTGGTGTGTTTGGTTCTGATTAAATACCTCCGTGTCTGGGAAGGGCTTGGTGTGTTTGGTTCTGATTAAATACCTCCGTGTCTGGGAAGGGCTTGGTGTGTTTGGTTCTGATTTAATACCTCCGTGTCTGGGAAGGGCTTGGTGTGTTTGGTTCTGATTAAATACCTCCGGGGCAGAACGTCCAGGTCCGGGGCAGAACGTCCAGGTCCGGTCCTGGACGTGTTTAATACATTTTATGTACACACTTTATTAGAATACTTATGAAATGCACATTGTTATATTTGGTAACACATGTTTATATCCCCTCGACTCCAACCCCATTCGATGCAATGTCTACATAAGGGTGCAAACGACTAACACTCACAAAGCTCTGACGAAGGCCTTGAGGCCGATACGGAAAGCTGAATAAAGAGCAGTGATACTAGCAAGAGCAGTGTGCGGGTTTCTCCTTTTTTATCAGTTTAACAACGTATAAAATACAACATTATTCAGAATATCAGATAACAGGACTTATTATCCAGCTGTGTATTGTTAGGTAGCTCTGGTCCAGGGTGTTATATCCATCAAGACGGTTCAGCACCATCAAGATGCACGTCAAACCCTGGACCAGAGCTAATCATTAGGACGTAGTGCAACAACAATTACAGTTAGAAACGTCCCTAATGGCCCCCTATTCCCTTTATAGTGCACTACAATAGGGTACCATTTGGGACGGCTATAAGTTCGTTCTTACAACAAAGAACCACTGGGGGGCGACAGACCACAGTAGACAACTCTGTACAACAGAAAATAAATACATAAATAAATTACATTATAATGACAATCACTGCA